>NC_134351.1:53634079-53776388 GCF_964195595.1 Calonectris borealis | reverse complement strand
GAGGAGACGAATTGAACAGGTGAACGCCTGGCTGCGTAGCTGGTGCCATACGCAAGGTTTTGGCTTCTATGATCGCGGATCTACCTTTGAGAAGCCGGGTCTGTTGGGAGCCGATGGGATTCACCTGACCAAGCGGGGCAAGAGGGTCTTCGCCAACAAGCTGGCCAGACTTACAAGGAGGGCTTTAAACTAGACTCAGCGGGGGAAGGGGATGGAGTTTTGAGCAACAGAGAAGAGCCGGGGGCTGCTGATGCGTTAGGAACCAACAGGGGAACACCTGAGAAATGCCGCAAAGGAATTGGGGCTCGATCCTCCAAAAAGGTGACGCGGTCGACAGCCCAACTGAAGTGCCTCTATCCCAATGCACGCAGCACGGGTAACAGACAGGAGGAGTTGGAAGCCACCGTGCAGCTGGAAAGCTACGGCCTAATCGCTATCACTGAAACTTGGTGGGATGACTCACGCGACTGGAGCGCTGCAATCGATGGCTATAAGCTGTTCAGAAGGAAGGAGAGGCGGGGGGGTTGCCCGCTATGTAAAAAAAAAAAAAAAGAAAAAAGAAAAAAGGATTGATTGCACAGAGCTGTCTTTGAAAGACAGCGATGAACAGGTTGAGAGCTTACGGGTGAAAATTAGAGGCCAAGCCAACAAAGGAAACCTCGTGGTTGGTGTCTGCTCTAGGCCGCCCGATCAAGGGGAGGATGTTGACGAAGCGTTCTTACTTCAACTACCAGAAGCATCGCACTCGCAGGCGAAGAGTAAAGTCAAGACCCTGAATTTTAGGAGAGCGAACTTTCGGGTGTTTAAAGAACTAGTGGATGGGACCCCCTGGGAAACTGCCCTCGGGGATAAAGGAGCAGAAGGGAGCTGGCAGCTCTTTAAGGACGTTTTTCTTAGAGCACAAGAGCTCCCGATTCCCACGCGTAAGAAATCAGGCAAGGAAGGCAGGAGACCAGCATGGCTGAGCAAGGACCTTCTGGTCGAGCTGAAGCGCAAGAAGGAAATGCATAGGCAGCGGAAGCGGGGACACGCATCCTGGGAAGAATAAAGGGATGCTGCCCGGGTTCAGGAAAGCTAAGGCACAGCTGGAGCTGAATTTGGCAAGGGATGTGAAGAATCACGAGAAGGGCTTCTACAGGTGCGCTGGTCAGAAAAGGAAGACTAAAGAAAACGTACACACCACCCCCCCACCCACCCCACCCCCCCCCCCCCCGATAAATAAGACAGGAGATCTAGTGACAACCGACACGGAGAAGGCTGATGAAGCATGGGCTGGATGAGCAGACAGTGGGGTGGGTTGAAAACTGGCTGAACAGCTGGGCCCAGAGGGTGGTGATCAGTGGCGTGAAGCCTAGCTGGAGGCCAGTAACTAGCGGTGCACCCCGGGGGTCAATACTGGGTCCGATCCTGTTCAACGTCCTAATTAATGATCTGGATGACGGGTAGACAGACTGCACCCTCAGCGAGTTTGCTGATGATACAAAACTGGGAGGAGCGGCTGATACACCAGAGGGTCGTGCTGCCATCCGGAGGGACCCCGACAGGCTGGAGAAACGGGCGGGCAGGAGCCTCGTGCGGTTCGACAAGGGGAAGCGCAAAGTCCTGCACCTGGGGAGGAACAACCCCATGCACCAGCGTATGCTGGAGGCCGACCGGCTGGAAAGCAGCTTTGCAGAAAAGGACGTGGGGGGCTCCTGGCGGACACCAAGTTGAACGTGAGCCGACAATGTGCCCTTGCCGCAAAGGCGGCTGAGGATATCCTTAGCCCGATATAGAGGAAAGCAGGGTTTATATATGTTACAATACAGTTGCGTAGACCACTCCAATTGCTCACTATCCCCGGGGGTGCAGGGCACCACAGACCACCCTTGGGCAGCTTTGGGGGCACTGCCTATTTTTCTAAAAGCCTCCTACCCAGCTTAGCGCAAATCCTATCTTGATCTGCCCTCCAGCCCTCAAGCCACCAGTGCTGAACACACGCTTTGTATTTTATTTTCTCCCAGGAGGCGTGCAGCTCAGAAACGTCTGCAATTGAAGTGGGGCTTTCAGGGAACAATTTCGAGCAACTTCTGTTGGTTCTGCGAAATGTTCTGAAAAGTTAAGGCCTGCCCTGCCCTGGCAAAAGCAGTCATTTGACTGGAGGGAGCAGCACCAAAAAGGCACCAGCACGTTTGGGGTGGACTTGATGCGGTAATAAATAACAATAAATAGTACTTCTAGCTACAACAGCCTCTTCTGAGACCTCGTTGCCCGCCCACAGGGTCGCAGCACTACACGGCACAGATCCCTCCGCGGACTCGCCCAACGTCTTCTCCCTCCACCCCCAGGTCGGATCCCTCCGCGCCCCGAGGGCACGCAAACTCCCTGAGCCCCGGTAAGCGCCAGGCCGACGAGGGCGGGCCCGCCGAGGGGGCGGGGACAAGCGAAAACGACAGGCGAGACAGCCAATCGAGACGCGGGATCGGCCGGCGGCGATCTGGCGGCCCAATGGGCGCCGCGGAGGGCCTGGCCGAGTGGAGGAAGCGCGGGGGCGACGACGGGCGTTGTCGTGGCTGACGAGATTATTGGGGCGCGGGCCGCCCGGCCCGGCGGCGCCGCTACTGTCTTCGGAAAGATCATCGGCAAGGCGCTTCCCCGCCAACGTCATCTACGAGGACGAGGAGGTAGCCGCGGCTTTGCTCTGTGCGCGGTTCCTCTTCCCTTCCCCCCCTCCCCCTCCCCCCGCGCTCGCAGGCACCCTGAGCCGAGGACCCGTTGCGCGGTGCCCGGGAGCGCGGCAGGGCGGGTGGCGGCGTTGCTGCGGGTGGGTGGAGGGACGGGGGACGGACGGGGCCTCTCTGGGTTGTGGCGCTCTCTACTGCACCATCCCTAAAACATCGCGCTTCTTCGGTGCCCCCCCCGGCTGCCGCGGCGCGTACTGGGTTGCTGGTGCTGTCCGGCTCGCCTCGGTTCGCAGCCCCACCGTGTCGTGTGCGCGCGCGCGCGCGCGTGCGTAGAGGAGGGCCTCTGACGGCAACGCACTTGGTGGCAGCCGCAGACGTTTGCCGCGTGATATCCCTTTGGCGCTGCAAGTCGTGCAAAGTTTGCTGCCGAGGGATGGGAGTGGTCCTACCTCGTGTAGGATGACAGTCTTGAAACCTTAGATTGAGCACACGCAGTCAGTCTCCTCGGGGATTCCAGGTGGGGGGGGGTGTACGTATGTAAACAGTGAAGGTCTGAGTAGTGACCGTAACGAGTTAGTTCTGCATAGGAGAAATGCAGGTCTTGATGTGCCTCGTAATAGCATTATAGAGATTTCACAGCTCTGCTGTGCTAGGCTTTGGTTCTGAGCCCCCAAACTGGATTATCAAAGCAAAGAGTTACAGCTTTTCTTATTTTTCTTAAAAAAAAAAAAAAAAAATCTAGAAACCGGTCATCCTGCAGGCTGCAAAAGCTTCCCAGACCTTGTTTCTGTGGTGAAGTGGGACCGTGGTAACAGCATGCTTGCAAGGTTCACGGATGCTGGTGCACCACAACGTGCTAGGAACTGGAGTGAGCTGCTTAGACTGTGGGGAAAAAATGCAGCCGTTACCTACACGATGTTAACTTTACGTTAGTATCCCGTATAATGTTTTTATTAAAACGCTGAAGATTAACAGTTAGGGACGTCTTCTGCTTTTGAAGGTAGGGTTTATGTGCAACATAGAAGACAGACTCGTACTATGCACTTGCAGGCTTCCTGTGATTACGCTTCTGTTCGATACTTGAGCTCCCTGTGCCATGGAAAACGAATGGCCGCTGATCTTCCACTTCACTAAATTCTTTGCTGATTCAGTTAAGCCATTTGTCTCCTGCCTCTGTGTGGACCACGTCGAATAGAAAAACTGCTTGGGAAATGATCGACCCAAATTAAAACATACCGGAGGTCGCTAATCTGAAGTACTGGCCCGTCTCCTTGCCCCCATCATCTTGCATGCTGAATCCCACTTCTGGAGGGGGCTCTGTAAATATGTTGTATTTTGTGTATAGAAAGTATTGATATCACGTAAGAAAAATCAACGTTTCGGCTTGTGTTTGGGGTATCTGGTAATCTGCTTCTGTACGAGTTCAGTGGGGCATATTGATTTGCTTAAGCTATCGCCTTTCTCTGAAGCCAATTACGTTTTAACTGTTTACTCTTCCTCCAGTGCCTTGCGTTCCATGATCTTTCACCCCAAGCTCCGACGCTTTTCCTAGTCATGCCTAAGGAGCCGATGATCAGGTTATCTGAAGCAGAAGATTCTGGTGAATCTGTAAGTACCGTGGAAGCTTTCTGTACGCTAAACTGTACCTGTAATTAGCTCCTAGTTTACTAGACTCTTTCCCGTCCCCTCTTTTCCTCTTGATAGGGCACAGTAGGCTATTTTGGGTTTTCTGGCGCTATAATCTTTTGCCTCTAGCTTGTAATGGAATTGAGCCTTTTGACTAAAAGCAGTGATATAAAGCGACGCTCATCCCTGGGTATGTACTTCTGGTGCAAAATGCAGTGTTGTTTTGGAGCGCAGTCTGATGCCTATTGTCATGGTTTAGAGCAAGAGTAGCAGTACTTCTTCTAATACGGAGAAGAGGGCTTGGGGTTTTTGGCAGGTCGGGGTGAGGAAGGGCAAAGCTGGTTGAGAGGTGCTGGATGCTTCGCTTTTGGCTATAAAAGTCAAGTTCAAAGACTCTGTAAACCCACGCAAAAGGCAGCCTAAAGTTTATTTTCCACCAGAATTGCTTACGTTGCCTGAAGACATAATGGGGGCTTTAACCCGGAGACAACCTTAGCTTCTGTGGCTGTTTTGTAGTCCGTTACTGTCTAGCTTGAAAAAAATTGCATAGCTCTTTTTTTTCCCTATGGTGTGCATAATCGGTCTCTGTAGCTTTGCTTGGAAAATGTCAGTTGCAGGCGGACGGACAGTAATTGGAAGCGCAGTGGTTGGATTGCTAGGAATTGGCTGACTGGTTTCTCTGGGTGGTCCTCCGCTCTCATTCCTTCCCTTCCTGCCCTCTCCCCTCTTTGTGCGTGGCTTTTTATCTTATTTATTTATGGTTTTGTACTTCCTTCTCCAGCTTCTCGGGCACTTAATGATTGTTGGCAAGAAGCGTGCTGCTCGCCTGGGCCTGACCAATGGATTCCGGACGGGTGTGGATGAAGGGCCCGAGGGTGGGCAGTCTGTCTGTCACGTACACCTACGTCTTCTGGGTGGCCGTCAGTTGGGCTGGCCGCCTGGCTAAGACTTTTGCGCCACAAGAGTTGCCGCACGTGTACAAATCGCCACTGAATGGATTTCGTCTGTTGCCCGTCAATCTAGCCACTGTTGATGTCTAATTTTTTGTGACGTGTGTCTGTGGAAGGCGATAAAAGCTTTGAGCAGCAGTTGCACAATAAAGATTTAGCATGGGGATATCATCTCTGTCTTGTGCGTCTTACTGAGGGAAATAGTTCTGCAAGTTAAAACGGTGTCTCCCCGGAGTGTAAGTATGTGGAATGTTTCAGTCTGTTAACAGTGTTCTATAGCTAGATGGTGATTTGCCCAGTCATTTGAAGCGTGACGCTGGAACCGCTTGGCAGTCTCCTGCGTCTTGTAGGAAGCAAGCTCTTGGCTTTTTGGAAGTGGTACGCAAATGTACATAAAGCCAGCGTAGGCTGCTGCTAAAACTTTAGAAAATACTGTATGTGACGCTACAGGCGTGCCATACAAGGGTGGCTTCGGCACAGTGCAACGTGTTGGAAGCATCCAACTCCTGTTGGAGCACTTTATCGATGGCTGTGTGATAAGGCCCCGTTGCTATCCCTTTTCTGGTGAGGAGGGATATGGTAGGAGAAAACAATCGGCCTGAATGGCAGCTGCGGTGCTTCCATAGCACAGTGGAATATCTCTTTTGTCAGGTTGGGTCAGCTGTCCCGGCTCTGTCCCCTCCCACCCTCTTGCCCACCCACCCCCAGCTTGCTGGCCTTTGGGGGCGGGGTGGTTGTGGAGAGACAGCCTCCATGCTGTGGGAGCACTGCTCAGCAGCAGCCAAAACATTGGTGCGTTATCAACACCCTTCTAGCTACAACTACAAGGCACAGCGCTATGAGGGCTGCTATGGGGAAAGTTAACTCCATCCCAGCCAGACCCAAACCAAAACTACATCACAGGGAGACGGCAACCTTCATCTTTCTTTAACAGCTATTAAAAAAGGGAGATGGGCATGGGAAAGCAGGGCCATCCTTCGTTGCCCTTGAACACGGTGCTACTGAGGCACCGGAGACGCCCACTGGGAGGCGTCTTCATCTCTTCTATATCCCCAAGCGATCAGGTGAAGTTTGGTGACACGGGCGCGTAAGTAACCCGAGGACTTCACCTTCATTTAATCTTCCCGGGGAGGAGATGGAAATGATTTACCCGAAGTAGATGGAAACTGACATATGATGTTTCCTTGAAACTGCCCTGGTGCAGTGTTTGCTTACTGAATGATTGAGCTAGGTAACATCTATTGTTCTGTCTGTGTAAACTCCCTAAGGTATCTAGAAGGCGTTCCCGCTTCTGGGGGCGGGGGAATTTTGAAGAAGCTGGGTATGGCTTATACGTTCAGAGAGACCGGGTGATTACCGTAGGTTCTAGAAGTCTGTGGCGCCTGGTGGAATTTATGTCTCGCCTCGCAGGCGACGTTGCCGATACTTTGCTCCAAACCAGAGAGAGCACAGGGTTATTAAACAGTGATCCACTGAAGAATCGTAGAATCCTAGAGCAGCCCGGGTGGGAAGGGACCTCGAAAGATCATCGGGCCCAACCTTTTTTTGTGGGAAAGGGAGCCTAGATGAGATTATCTAGCACCCTGTCCGATCGCATCTTGAAAACCTCCAGCGATGGGGACTCCACCACATCCCTGGGGAGGCTGTTCCAGTGGATGATTGTTCTCACTGTAAAAAAAACCCGTCTGTCTTGTATCGAGAGGAAACCTCTCTCCTGGTGCAACTTGTACCCGTTGCCCCTTGTCTCCTCCACGTGGCTCCTTGTGAAGAGAGAGCCTCCGTCCTCTTTGTAGCCACCCTTTAAGTACTGGAACAGTGTGATGAGGTCCCCCCTGAGCCTTCTCTTCTCCAAGGGAGAAAAGGCCCAACTCCTTCAGCCTTTCCTCCTAGGGCAGGTCCTCCAGCCCTTTGATCGTCTTCGTGGCCCTCCTTGGGACCCTCTCCAGCCTGTCTGCGTCTTTTTTTGAATTGTGGGGACCAGAACTGGACACGGTGCTCCAGGTGCGGCCTCTGTGAGAAGAGGCCAGGGTCTGCCCTGTGCCGGACGCAGCTGGTTCCAGCCAGCTAGGCACCGGACTCACCGCAGGCCAAAGCTGAGCAACTCGGCGAAGCTGGTGGCGCCCCTGTGAAAACATATCTAAGAAAGGGCAAAACGCTGTCCGGGGCAGGTATTTCCCTGCTGCCCGTGGATCCGGCAGCTGGATGTTTCCCGAAGGAACTTTTTCATCCTATTTTCTCCCCCTGTCCTGTTGAGGAGGGGCAGCTGGGTGGGCCCCTGGCAGCCGGCCAAGGTCAACCTAAAGCAAAACAAAGGGCAACAAAGCCTAAAAGGCTGATTCCTCCACGTAGAAGTTGAAGGGGGTTGGCGGTTTAAAGAATGATAGTGACTGGGGTAGGAACAGGACGTTTTGGAGCTAGAAAAGTCGGGAAATATCTGGGGATCCAGTCACTTTGAGGGGGGGAAGTTTCAAGAGAAAAAGCCGCCTTTCTGAGCAATAAGAGGTTCTTGTGAGAAAAAGGATCCAAGGGTGGCGTTGTAGTGGGTGTCTGCTATAGGCCGCCTGACCAGGAAGAACAAGCGGACGAGGCCCTCTACAGACAGATAGGAGCAGCCTCGCGTTCGCAGGCCCTGGTCCCCACGGGGGACTTCAGCCACCCCGATATCTGCTGGAGGGACAACACAGCAGGGCAACCGTGCAAAGCTGACCCAACCACCCGCCCGCATTAGAACCAGTGCCACCAGATAAGCACGTAAGGCATTAGTAATCGGAGATTCCCTACTGAGAGGCACCGAAGCACCCATTTGCCGTCCAGACGATTTCTCTAGAGAAGTCTGCTGCCTCCCAGGAGCTCGCGTTCGTGGCGCCACCGAGAGGCTGCCGAGCCTGGTGAACCCTACAGATTATCATCCGCTCCTACTATTCCGTGTAGGGTCTGACGAGGCAACTTAGAACCCTCCAAAGAGACTATATGGCCCTCGGAGCAATGTTAAAAGGATCAGGAGCACAGGTGGTGGTCTCCTCTATCCTCCCAGTCAGAGGAAGGGGTCCAGGAAGGAGGAGACGAATTGAACAGGTGAACGCCTGGCTGCGTAGCTGGTGCCATACGCAAGGTTTTGGCTTCTATGATCGCGGATCTACCTTTGAGAAGCCGGGTCTGTTGGGAGCCGATGGGATTCACCTGACCAAGCGGGGCAAGAGGGTCTTCGCCAACAAGCTGGCCAGACTTACAAGGAGGGCTTTAAACTAGACTCAGCGGGGGAAGGGGATGGAGTTTTGAGCAACAGAGAAGAGCCGGGGGCTGCTGATGCGTTAGGAACCAACAGGGGAACACCTGAGAAATGCCGCAAAGGAATTGGGGCTCGATCCTCCAAAAAGGTGACGCGGTCGACAGCCCAACTGAAGTGCCTCTATCCCAATGCACGCAGCACGGGTAACAGACAGGAGGAGTTGGAAGCCACCGTGCAGCTGGAAAGCTACGGCCTAATCGCTATCACTGAAACTTGGTGGGATGACTCACGCGACTGGAGCGCTGCAATCGATGGCTATAAGCTGTTCAGAAGGAAGGAGAGGCGGGGGGGTTGCCCGCTATGTAAAAAAAAAAAAAAAGAAAAAAGAAAAAAGGATTGATTGCACAGAGCTGTCTTTGAAAGACAGCGATGAACAGGTTGAGAGCTTACGGGTGAAAATTAGAGGCCAAGCCAACAAAGGAAACCTCGTGGTTGGTGTCTGCTCTAGGCCGCCCGATCAAGGGGAGGATGTTGACGAAGCGTTCTTACTTCAACTACCAGAAGCATCGCACTCGCAGGCGAAGAGTAAAGTCAAGACCCTGAATTTTAGGAGAGCGAACTTTCGGGTGTTTAAAGAACTAGTGGATGGGACCCCCTGGGAAACTGCCCTCGGGGATAAAGGAGCAGAAGGGAGCTGGCAGCTCTTTAAGGACGTTTTTCTTAGAGCACAAGAGCTCCCGATTCCCACGCGTAAGAAATCAGGCAAGGAAGGCAGGAGACCAGCATGGCTGAGCAAGGACCTTCTGGTCGAGCTGAAGCGCAAGAAGGAAATGCATAGGCAGCGGAAGCGGGGACACGCATCCTGGGAAGAATATAGGGATGCTGCCCGGGTGTGTAGGGATGGGATCAGGAAAGCTAAGGCACAGCTGGAGCTGAATTTGGCAAGGGATGTGAAGAATCACGAGAAGGGCTTCTACAGGTGCGCTGGTCAGAAAAGGAAGACTAAAGAAAACGTACACACCACCCCCCCACCCACCCCACCCCCCCCCCGATAAATAAGACAGGAGATCTAGTGACAACCGACACGGAGAAGGCTGATGAAGCATGGGCTGGATGAGCAGACAGTGGGGTGGGTTGAAAACTGGCTGAACAGCTGGGCCCAGAGGGTGGTGATCAGTGGCGTGAAGCCTAGCTGGAGGCCAGTAACTAGCGGTGCACCCCGGGGGTCAATACTGGGTCCGATCCTGTTCAACGTCCTAATTAATGATCTGGATGACGGGTAGACAGACTGCACCCTCAGCGAGTTTGCTGATGATACAAAACTGGGAGGAGCGGCTGATACACCAGAGGGTCGTGCTGCCATCCGGAGGGACCCCGACAGGCTGGAGAAACGGGCGGGCAGGAGCCTCGTGCGGTTCGACAAGGGGAAGCGCAAAGTCCTGCACCTGGGGAGGAACAACCCCATGCACCAGCGTATGCTGGAGGCCGACCGGCTGGAAAGCAGCTTTGCAGAAAAGGACGTGGGGGGCTCCTGGCGGACACCAAGTTGAACGTGAGCCGACAATGTGCCCTTGCCGCAAAGGCGGCTGAGGATATCCTTAGCCCGATATAGAGGAAAGCAGGGTTTATATATGTTACAATACAGTTGCGTAGACCACTCCAATTGCTCACTATCCCCGGGGGTGCAGGGCACCACAGACCACCCTTGGGCAGCTTTGGGGGCACTGCCTATTTTTCTAAAAGCCTCCTACCCAGCTTAGCGCAAATCCTATCTTGATCTGCCCTCCAGCCCTCAAGCCACCAGTGCTGAACACACGCTTTGTATTTTATTTTCTCCCAGGAGGCGTGCAGCTCAGAAACGTCTGCAATTGAAGTGGGGCTTTCAGGGAACAATTTCGAGCAACTTCTGTTGGTTCTGCGAAATGTTCTGAAAAGTTAAGGCCTGCCCTGCCCTGGCAAAAGCAGTCATTTGACTGGAGGGAGCAGCACCAAAAAGGCACCAGCACGTTTGGGGTGGACTTGATGCGGTAATAAATAACAATAAATAGTACTTCTAGCTACAACAGCCTCTTCTGAGACCTCGTTGCCCGCCCACAGGGTCGCAGCACTACACGGCACAGATCCCTCCGCGGACTCGCCCAACGTCTTCTCCCTCCACCCCCAGGTCGGATCCCTCCGCGCCCCGAGGGCACGCAAACTCCCTGAGCCCCGGTAAGCGCCAGGCCGACGAGGGCGGGCCCGCCGAGGGGGCGGGGACAAGCGAAAACGACAGGCGAGACAGCCAATCGAGACGCGGGATCGGCCGGCGGCGATCTGGCGGCCCAATGGGCGCCGCGGAGGGCCTGGCCGAGTGGAGGAAGCGCGGGGGCGACGACGGGCGTTGTCGTGGCTGACGAGATTATTGGGGCGCGGGCCGCCCGGCCCGGCGGCGCCGCTACTGTCTTCGGAAAGATCATCGGCAAGGCGCTTCCCCGCCAACGTCATCTACGAGGACGAGGAGGTAGCCGCGGCTTTGCTCTGTGCGCGGTTCCTCTTCCCTTCCCCCCCTCCCCCTCCCCCCGCGCTCGCAGGCACCCTGAGCCGAGGACCCGTTGCGCGGTGCCCGGGAGCGCGGCAGGGCGGGTGGCGGCGTTGCTGCGGGTGGGTGGAGGGACGGGGGACGGACGGGGCCTCTCTGGGTTGTGGCGCTCTCTACTGCACCATCCCTAAAACATCGCGCTTCTTCGGTGCCCCCCCCGGCTGCCGCGGCGCGTACTGGGTTGCTGGTGCTGTCCGGCTCGCCTCGGTTCGCAGCCCCACCGTGTCGTGTGCGCGCGCGCGCGCGCGTGCGTAGAGGAGGGCCTCTGACGGCAACGCACTTGGTGGCAGCCGCAGACGTTTGCCGCGTGATATCCCTTTGGCGCTGCAAGTCGTGCAAAGTTTGCTGCCGAGGGATGGGAGTGGTCCTACCTCGTGTAGGATGACAGTCTTGAAACCTTAGATTGAGCACACGCAGTCAGTCTCCTCGGGGATTCCAGGTGGGGGGGGGTGTACGTATGTAAACAGTGAAGGTCTGAGTAGTGACCGTAACGAGTTAGTTCTGCATAGGAGAAATGCAGGTCTTGATGTGCCTCGTAATAGCATTATAGAGATTTCACAGCTCTGCTGTGCTAGGCTTTGGTTCTGAGCCCCCAAACTGGATTATCAAAGCAAAGAGTTACAGCTTTTCTTATTTTTCTTAAAAAAAAAAAAAAAAAATCTAGAAACCGGTCATCCTGCAGGCTGCAAAAGCTTCCCAGACCTTGTTTCTGTGGTGAAGTGGGACCGTGGTAACAGCATGCTTGCAAGGTTCACGGATGCTGGTGCACCACAACGTGCTAGGAACTGGAGTGAGCTGCTTAGACTGTGGGGAAAAAATGCAGCCGTTACCTACACGATGTTAACTTTACGTTAGTATCCCGTATAATGTTTTTATTAAAACGCTGAAGATTAACAGTTAGGGACGTCTTCTGCTTTTGAAGGTAGGGTTTATGTGCAACATAGAAGACAGACTCGTACTATGCACTTGCAGGCTTCCTGTGATTACGCTTCTGTTCGATACTTGAGCTCCCTGTGCCATGGAAAACGAATGGCCGCTGATCTTCCACTTCACTAAATTCTTTGCTGATTCAGTTAAGCCATTTGTCTCCTGCCTCTGTGTGGACCACGTCGAATAGAAAAACTGCTTGGGAAATGATCGACCCAAATTAAAACATACCGGAGGTCGCTAATCTGAAGTACTGGCCCGTCTCCTTGCCCCCATCATCTTGCATGCTGAATCCCACTTCTGGAGGGGGCTCTGTAAATATGTTGTATTTTGTGTATAGAAAGTATTGATATCACGTAAGAAAAATCAACGTTTCGGCTTGTGTTTGGGGTATCTGGTAATCTGCTTCTGTACGAGTTCAGTGGGGCATATTGATTTGCTTAAGCTATCGCCTTTCTCTGAAGCCAATTACGTTTTAACTGTTTACTCTTCCTCCAGTGCCTTGCGTTCCATGATCTTTCACCCCAAGCTCCGACGCTTTTCCTAGTCATGCCTAAGGAGCCGATGATCAGGTTATCTGAAGCAGAAGATTCTGGTGAATCTGTAAGTACCGTGGAAGCTTTCTGTACGCTAAACTGTACCTGTAATTAGCTCCTAGTTTACTAGACTCTTTCCCGTCCCCTCTTTTCCTCTTGATAGGGCACAGTAGGCTATTTTGGGTTTTCTGGCGCTATAATCTTTTGCCTCTAGCTTGTAATGGAATTGAGCCTTTTGACTAAAAGCAGTGATATAAAGCGACGCTCATCCCTGGGTATGTACTTCTGGTGCAAAATGCAGTGTTGTTTTGGAGCGCAGTCTGATGCCTATTGTCATGGTTTAGAGCAAGAGTAGCAGTACTTCTTCTAATACGGAGAAGAGGGCTTGGGGTTTTTGGCAGGTCGGGGTGAGGAAGGGCAAAGCTGGTTGAGAGGTGCTGGATGCTTCGCTTTTGGCTATAAAAGTCAAGTTCAAAGACTCTGTAAACCCACGCAAAAGGCAGCCTAAAGTTTATTTTCCACCAGAATTGCTTACGTTGCCTGAAGACATAATGGGGGCTTTAACCCGGAGACAACCTTAGCTTCTGTGGCTGTTTTGTAGTCCGTTACTGTCTAGCTTGAAAAAAATTGCATAGCTCTTTTTTTTCCCTATGGTGTGCATAATCGGTCTCTGTAGCTTTGCTTGGAAAATGTCAGTTGCAGGCGGACGGACAGTAATTGGAAGCGCAGTGGTTGGATTGCTAGGAATTGGCTGACTGGTTTCTCTGGGTGGTCCTCCGCTCTCATTCCTTCCCTTCCTGCCCTCTCCCCTCTTTGTGCGTGGCTTTTTATCTTATTTATTTATGGTTTTGTACTTCCTTCTCCAGCTTCTCGGGCACTTAATGATTGTTGGCAAGAAGCGTGCTGCTCGCCTGGGCCTGACCAATGGATTCCGGACGGGTGTGGATGAAGGGCCCGAGGGTGGGCAGTCTGTCTGTCACGTACACCTACGTCTTCTGGGTGGCCGTCAGTTGGGCTGGCCGCCTGGCTAAGACTTTTGCGCCACAAGAGTTGCCGCACGTGTACAAATCGCCACTGAATGGATTTCGTCTGTTGCCCGTCAATCTAGCCACTGTTGATGTCTAATTTTTTGTGACGTGTGTCTGTGGAAGGCGATAAAAGCTTTGAGCAGCAGTTGCACAATAAAGATTTAGCATGGGGATATCATCTCTGTCTTGTGCGTCTTACTGAGGGAAATAGTTCTGCAAGTTAAAACGGTGTCTCCCCGGAGTGTAAGTATGTGGAATGTTTCAGTCTGTTAACAGTGTTCTATAGCTAGATGGTGATTTGCCCAGTCATTTGAAGCGTGACGCTGGAACCGCTTGGCAGTCTCCTGCGTCTTGTAGGAAGCAAGCTCTTGGCTTTTTGGAAGTGGTACGCAAATGTACATAAAGCCAGCGTAGGCTGCTGCTAAAACTTTAGAAAATACTGTATGTGACGCTACAGGCGTGCCATACAAGGGTGGCTTCGGCACAGTGCAACGTGTTGGAAGCATCCAACTCCTGTTGGAGCACTTTATCGATGGCTGTGTGATAAGGCCCCGTTGCTATCCCTTTTCTGGTGAGGAGGGATATGGTAGGAGAAAACAATCGGCCTGAATGGCAGCTGCGGTGCTTCCATAGCACAGTGGAATATCTCTTTTGTCAGGTTGGGTCAGCTGTCCCGGCTCTGTCCCCTCCCACCCTCTTGCCCACCCACCCCCAGCTTGCTGGCCTTTGGGGGCGGGGTGGTTGTGGAGAGACAGCCTCCATGCTGTGGGAGCACTGCTCAGCAGCAGCCAAAACATTGGTGCGTTATCAACACCCTTCTAGCTACAACTACAAGGCACAGCGCTATGAGGGCTGCTATGGGGAAAGTTAACTCCATCCCAGCCAGACCCAAACCAAAACTACATCACAGGGAGACGGCAACCTTCATCTTTCTTTAACAGCTATTAAAAAAGGGAGATGGGCATGGGAAAGCAGGGCCATCCTTCGTTGCCCTTGAACACGGTGCTACTGAGGCACCGGAGACGCCCACTGGGAGGCGTCTTCATCTCTTCTATATCCCCAAGCGATCAGGTGAAGTTTGGTGACACGGGCGCGTAAGTAACCCGAGGACTTCACCTTCATTTAATCTTCCCGGGGAGGAGATGGAAATGATTTACCCGAAGTAGATGGAAACTGACATATGATGTTTCCTTGAAACTGCCCTGGTGCAGTGTTTGCTTACTGAATGATTGAGCTAGGTAACATCTATTGTTCTGTCTGTGTAAACTCCCTAAGGTATCTAGAAGGCGTTCCCGCTTCTGGGGGCGGGGGAATTTTGAAGAAGCTGGGTATGGCTTATACGTTCAGAGAGACCGGGTGATTACCGTAGGTTCTAGAAGTCTGTGGCGCCTGGTGGAATTTATGTCTCGCCTCGCAGGCGACGTTGCCGATACTTTGCTCCAAACCAGAGAGAGCACAGGGTTATTAAACAGTGATCCACTGAAGAATCGTAGAATCCTAGAGCAGCCCGGGTGGGAAGGGACCTCGAAAGATCATCGGGCCCAACCTTTTTTTGTGGGAAAGGGAGCCTAGATGAGATTATCTAGCACCCTGTCCGATCGCATCTTGAAAACCTCCAGCGATGGGGACTCCACCACATCCCTGGGGAGGCTGTTCCAGTGGATGATTGTTCTCACTGTAAAAAAAACCCGTCTGTCTTGTATCGAGAGGAAACCTCTCTCCTGGTGCAACTTGTACCCGTTGCCCCTTGTCTCCTCCACGTGGCTCCTTGTGAAGAGAGAGCCTCCGTCCTCTTTGTAGCCACCCTTTAAGTACTGGAACAGTGTGATGAGGTCCCCCCTGAGCCTTCTCTTCTCCAAGGGAGAAAAGGCCCAACTCCTTCAGCCTTTCCTCCTAGGGCAGGTCCTCCAGCCCTTTGATCGTCTTCGTGGCCCTCCTTGGGACCCTCTCCAGCCTGTCTGCGTCTTTTTTTGAATTGTGGGGACCAGAACTGGACACGGTGCTCCAGGTGCGGCCTCTGTGAGAAGAGGCCAGGGTCTGCCCTGTGCCGGACGCAGCTGGTTCCAGCCAGCTAGGCACCGGACTCACCGCAGGCCAAAGCTGAGCAACTCGGCGAAGCTGGTGGCGCCCCTGTGAAAACATATCTAAGAAAGGGCAAAACGCTGTCCGGGGCAGGTATTTCCCTGCTGCCCGTGGATCCGGCAGCTGGATGTTTCCCGAAGGAACTTTTTCATCCTATTTTCTCCCCCTGTCCTGTTGAGGAGGGGCAGCTGGGTGGGCCCCTGGCAGCCGGCCAAGGTCAACCTAAAGCAAAACAAAGGGCAACAAAGCCTAAAAGGCTGATTCCTCCACGTAGAAGTTGAAGGGGGTTGGCGGTTTAAAGAATGATAGTGACTGGGGTAGGAACAGGACGTTTTGGAGCTAGAAAAGTCGGGAAATATCTGGGGATCCAGTCACTTTGAGGGGGGGAAGTTTCAAGAGAAAAAGCCGCCTTTCTGAGCAATAAGAGGTTCTTGTGAGAAAAAGGATCCAAGGGTGGCGTTGTAGTGGGTGTCTGCTATAGGCCGCCTGACCAGGAAGAACAAGCGGACGAGGCCCTCTACAGACAGATAGGAGCAGCCTCGCGTTCGCAGGCCCTGGTCCCCACGGGGGACTTCAGCCACCCCGATATCTGCTGGAGGGACAACACAGCAGGGCAACCGTGCAAAGCTGACCCAACCACCCGCCCGCATTAGAACCAGTGCCACCAGATAAGCACGTAAGGCATTAGTAATCGGAGATTCCCTACTGAGAGGCACCGAAGCACCCATTTGCCGTCCAGACGATTTCTCTAGAGAAGTCTGCTGCCTCCCAGGAGCTCGCGTTCGTGGCGCCACCGAGAGGCTGCCGAGCCTGGTGAACCCTACAGATTATCATCCGCTCCTACTATTCCGTGTAGGGTCTGACGAGGCAACTTAGAACCCTCCAAAGAGACTATATGGCCCTCGGAGCAATGTTAAAAGGATCAGGAGCACAGGTGGTGGTCTCCTCTATCCTCCCAGTCAGAGGAAGGGGTCCAGGAAGGAGGAGACGAATTGAACAGGTGAACGCCTGGCTGCGTAGCTGGTGCCATACGCAAGGTTTTGGCTTCTATGATCGCGGATCTACCTTTGAGAAGCCGGGTCTGTTGGGAGCCGATGGGATTCACCTGACCAAGCGGGGCAAGAGGGTCTTCGCCAACAAGCTGGCCAGACTTACAAGGAGGGCTTTAAACTAGACTCAGCGGGGGAAGGGGATGGAGTTTTGAGCAACAGAGAAGAGCCGGGGGCTGCTGATGCGTTAGGAACCAACAGGGGAACACCTGAGAAATGCCGCAAAGGAATTGGGGCTCGATCCTCCAAAAAGGTGACGCGGTCGACAGCCCAACTGAAGTGCCTCTATCCCAATGCACGCAGCACGGGTAACAGACAGGAGGAGTTGGAAGCCACCGTGCAGCTGGAAAGCTACGGCCTAATCGCTATCACTGAAACTTGGTGGGATGACTCACGCGACTGGAGCGCTGCAATCGATGGCTATAAGCTGTTCAGAAGGAAGGAGAGGCGGGGGGGTTGCCCGCTATGTAAAAAAAAAAAAAAAGAAAAAAGAAAAAAGGATTGATTGCACAGAGCTGTCTTTGAAAGACAGCGATGAACAGGTTGAGAGCTTACGGGTGAAAATTAGAGGCCAAGCCAACAAAGGAAACCTCGTGGTTGGTGTCTGCTCTAGGCCGCCCGATCAAGGGGAGGATGTTGACGAAGCGTTCTTACTTCAACTACCAGAAGCATCGCACTCGCAGGCGAAGAGTAAAGTCAAGACCCTGAATTTTAGGAGAGCGAACTTTCGGGTGTTTAAAGAACTAGTGGATGGGACCCCCTGGGAAACTGCCCTCGGGGATAAAGGAGCAGAAGGGAGCTGGCAGCTCTTTAAGGACGTTTTTCTTAGAGCACAAGAGCTCCCGATTCCCACGCGTAAGAAATCAGGCAAGGAAGGCAGGAGACCAGCATGGCTGAGCAAGGACCTTCTGGTCGAGCTGAAGCGCAAGAAGGAAATGCATAGGCAGCGGAAGCGGGGACACGCATCCTGGGAAGAATATAGGGATGCTGCCCGGGTGTGTAGGGATGGGATCAGGAAAGCTAAGGCACAGCTGGAGCTGAATTTGGCAAGGGATGTGAAGAATCACGAGAAGGGCTTCTACAGGTGCGTTGGTCAGAAAAGGAAGACTAAAGAAAACGTACACACCACCCCCCCCCCCACCCCACCCCCCCCCCCCCCGATAAATAAGACAGGAGATCTAGTGACAACCGACACGGAGAAGGCTGATGAAGCATGGGCTGGATGAGCAGACAGTGGGGTGGGTTGAAAACTGGCTGAACAGCTGGGCCCAGAGGGTGGTGATCAGTGGCGTGAAGCCTAGCTGGAGGCCAGTAACTAGCGGTGCACCCCGGGGGTCAATACTGGGTCCGATCCTGTTCAACGTCCTAATTAATGATCTGGATGACGGGTAGACAGACTGCACCCTCAGCGAGTTTGCTGATGATACAAAACTGGGAGGAGCGGCTGATACACCAGAGGGTCGTGCTGCCATCCGGAGGGACCCCGACAGGCTGGAGAAACGGGCGGGCAGGAGCCTCGTGCGGTTCGACAAGGGGAAGCGCAAAGTCCTGCACCTGGGGAGGAACAACCCCATGCACCAGCGTATGCTGGAGGCCGACCGGCTGGAAAGCAGCTTTGCAGAAAAGGACGTGGGGGGCTCCTGGCGGACACCAAGTTGAACGTGAGCCGACAATGTGCCCTTGCCGCAAAGGCGGCTGAGGATATCCTTAGCCCGATATAGAGGAAAGCAGGGTTTATATATGTTACAATACAGTTGCGTAGACCACTCCAATTGCTCACTATCCCCGGGGGTGCAGGGCACCACAGACCACCCTTGGGCAGCTTTGGGGGCACTGCCTATTTTTCTAAAAGCCTCCTACCCAGCTTAGCGCAAATCCTATCTTGATCTGCCCTCCAGCCCTCAAGCCACCAGTGCTGAACACACGCTTTGTATTTTATTTTCTCCCAGGAGGCGTGCAGCTCAGAAACGTCTGCAATTGAAGTGGGGCTTTCAGGGAACAATTTCGAGCAACTTCTGTTGGTTCTGCGAAATGTTCTGAAAAGTTAAGGCCTGCCCTGCCCTGGCAAAAGCAGTCATTTGACTGGAGGGAGCAGCACCAAAAAGGCACCAGCACGTTTGGGGTGGACTTGATGCGGTAATAAATAACAATAAATAGTACTTCTAGCTACAACAGCCTCTTCTGAGACCTCGTTGCCCGCCCACAGGGTCGCAGCACTACACGGCACAGATCCCTCCGCGGACTCGCCCAACGTCTTCTCCCTCCACCCCCAGGTCGGATCCCTCCGCGCCCCGAGGGCACGCAAACTCCCTGAGCCCCGGTAAGCGCCAGGCCGACGAGGGCGGGCCCGCCGAGGGGGCGGGGACAAGCGAAAACGACAGGCGAGACAGCCAATCGAGACGCGGGATCGGCCGGCGGCGATCTGGCGGCCCAATGGGCGCCGCGGAGGGCCTGGCCGAGTGGAGGAAGCGCGGGGGCGACGACGGGCGTTGTCGTGGCTGACGAGATTATTGGGGCGCGGGCCGCCCGGCCCGGCGGCGCCGCTACTGTCTTCGGAAAGATCATCGGCAAGGCGCTTCCCCGCCAACGTCATCTACGAGGACGAGGAGGTAGCCGCGGCTTTGCTCTGTGCGCGGTTCCTCTTCCCTTCCCCCCCTCCCCCTCCCCCCGCGCTCGCAGGCACCCTGAGCCGAGGACCCGTTGCGCGGTGCCCGGGAGCGCGGCAGGGCGGGTGGCGGCGTTGCTGCGGGTGGGTGGAGGGACGGGGGACGGACGGGGCCTCTCTGGGTTGTGGCGCTCTCTACTGCACCATCCCTAAAACATCGCGCTTCTTCGGTGCCCCCCCCGGCTGCCGCGGCGCGTACTGGGTTGCTGGTGCTGTCCGGCTCGCCTCGGTTCGCAGCCCCACCGTGTCGTGTGCGCGCGCGCGCGCGCGTGCGTAGAGGAGGGCCTCTGACGGCAACGCACTTGGTGGCAGCCGCAGACGTTTGCCGCGTGATATCCCTTTGGCGCTGCAAGTCGTGCAAAGTTTGCTGCCGAGGGATGGGAGTGGTCCTACCTCGTGTAGGATGACAGTCTTGAAACCTTAGATTGAGCACACGCAGTCAGTCTCCTCGGGGATTCCAGGTGGGGGGGGGTGTACGTATGTAAACAGTGAAGGTCTGAGTAGTGACCGTAACGAGTTAGTTCTGCATAGGAGAAATGCAGGTCTTGATGTGCCTCGTAATAGCATTATAGAGATTTCACAGCTCTGCTGTGCTAGGCTTTGGTTCTGAGCCCCCAAACTGGATTATCAAAGCAAAGAGTTACAGCTTTTCTTATTTTTCTTAAAAAAAAAAAAAAAAAATCTAGAAACCGGTCATCCTGCAGGCTGCAAAAGCTTCCCAGACCTTGTTTCTGTGGTGAAGTGGGACCGTGGTAACAGCATGCTTGCAAGGTTCACGGATGCTGGTGCACCACAACGTGCTAGGAACTGGAGTGAGCTGCTTAGACTGTGGGGAAAAAATGCAGCCGTTACCTACACGATGTTAACTTTACGTTAGTATCCCGTATAATGTTTTTATTAAAACGCTGAAGATTAACAGTTAGGGACGTCTTCTGCTTTTGAAGGTAGGGTTTATGTGCAACATAGAAGACAGACTCGTACTATGCACTTGCAGGCTTCCTGTGATTACGCTTCTGTTCGATACTTGAGCTCCCTGTGCCATGGAAAACGAATGGCCGCTGATCTTCCACTTCACTAAATTCTTTGCTGATTCAGTTAAGCCATTTGTCTCCTGCCTCTGTGTGGACCACGTCGAATAGAAAAACTGCTTGGGAAATGATCGACCCAAATTAAAACATACCGGAGGTCGCTAATCTGAAGTACTGGCCCGTCTCCTTGCCCCCATCATCTTGCATGCTGAATCCCACTTCTGGAGGGGGCTCTGTAAATATGTTGTATTTTGTGTATAGAAAGTATTGATATCACGTAAGAAAAATCAACGTTTCGGCTTGTGTTTGGGGTATCTGGTAATCTGCTTCTGTACGAGTTCAGTGGGGCATATTGATTTGCTTAAGCTATCGCCTTTCTCTGAAGCCAATTACGTTTTAACTGTTTACTCTTCCTCCAGTGCCTTGCGTTCCATGATCTTTCACCCCAAGCTCCGACGCTTTTCCTAGTCATGCCTAAGGAGCCGATGATCAGGTTATCTGAAGCAGAAGATTCTGGTGAATCTGTAAGTACCGTGGAAGCTTTCTGTACGCTAAACTGTACCTGTAATTAGCTCCTAGTTTACTAGACTCTTTCCCGTCCCCTCTTTTCCTCTTGATAGGGCACAGTAGGCTATTTTGGGTTTTCTGGCGCTATAATCTTTTGCCTCTAGCTTGTAATGGAATTGAGCCTTTTGACTAAAAGCAGTGATATAAAGCGACGCTCATCCCTGGGTATGTACTTCTGGTGCAAAATGCAGTGTTGTTTTGGAGCGCAGTCTGATGCCTATTGTCATGGTTTAGAGCAAGAGTAGCAGTACTTCTTCTAATACGGAGAAGAGGGCTTGGGGTTTTTGGCAGGTCGGGGTGAGGAAGGGCAAAGCTGGTTGAGAGGTGCTGGATGCTTCGCTTTTGGCTATAAAAGTCAAGTTCAAAGACTCTGTAAACCCACGCAAAAGGCAGCCTAAAGTTTATTTTCCACCAGAATTGCTTACGTTGCCTGAAGACATAATGGGGGCTTTAACCCGGAGACAACCTTAGCTTCTGTGGCTGTTTTGTAGTCCGTTACTGTCTAGCTTGAAAAAAATTGCATAGCTCTTTTTTTTCCCTATGGTGTGCATAATCGGTCTCTGTAGCTTTGCTTGGAAAATGTCAGTTGCAGGCGGACGGACAGTAATTGGAAGCGCAGTGGTTGGATTGCTAGGAATTGGCTGACTGGTTTCTCTGGGTGGTCCTCCGCTCTCATTCCTTCCCTTCCTGCCCTCTCCCCTCTTTGTGCGTGGCTTTTTATCTTATTTATTTATGGTTTTGTACTTCCTTCTCCAGCTTCTCGGGCACTTAATGATTGTTGGCAAGAAGCGTGCTGCTCGCCTGGGCCTGACCAATGGATTCCGGACGGGTGTGGATGAAGGGCCCGAGGGTGGGCAGTCTGTCTGTCACGTACACCTACGTCTTCTGGGTGGCCGTCAGTTGGGCTGGCCGCCTGGCTAAGACTTTTGCGCCACAAGAGTTGCCGCACGTGTACAAATCGCCACTGAATGGATTTCGTCTGTTGCCCGTCAATCTAGCCACTGTTGATGTCTAATTTTTTGTGACGTGTGTCTGTGGAAGGCGATAAAAGCTTTGAGCAGCAGTTGCACAATAAAGATTTAGCATGGGGATATCATCTCTGTCTTGTGCGTCTTACTGAGGGAAATAGTTCTGCAAGTTAAAACGGTGTCTCCCCGGAGTGTAAGTATGTGGAATGTTTCAGTCTGTTAACAGTGTTCTATAGCTAGATGGTGATTTGCCCAGTCATTTGAAGCGTGACGCTGGAACCGCTTGGCAGTCTCCTGCGTCTTGTAGGAAGCAAGCTCTTGGCTTTTTGGAAGTGGTACGCAAATGTACATAAAGCCAGCGTAGGCTGCTGCTAAAACTTTAGAAAATACTGTATGTGACGCTACAGGCGTGCCATACAAGGGTGGCTTCGGCACAGTGCAACGTGTTGGAAGCATCCAACTCCTGTTGGAGCACTTTATCGATGGCTGTGTGATAAGGCCCCGTTGCTATCCCTTTTCTGGTGAGGAGGGATATGGTAGGAGAAAACAATCGGCCTGAATGGCAGCTGCGGTGCTTCCATAGCACAGTGGAATATCTCTTTTGTCAGGTTGGGTCAGCTGTCCCGGCTCTGTCCCCTCCCACCCTCTTGCCCACCCACCCCCAGCTTGCTGGCCTTTGGGGGCGGGGTGGTTGTGGAGAGACAGCCTCCATGCTGTGGGAGCACTGCTCAGCAGCAGCCAAAACATTGGTGCGTTATCAACACCCTTCTAGCTACAACTACAAGGCACAGCGCTATGAGGGCTGCTATGGGGAAAGTTAACTCCATCCCAGCCAGACCCAAACCAAAACTACATCACAGGGAGACGGCAACCTTCATCTTTCTTTAACAGCTATTAAAAAAGGGAGATGGGCATGGGAAAGCAGGGCCATCCTTCGTTGCCCTTGAACACGGTGCTACTGAGGCACCGGAGACGCCCACTGGGAGGCGTCTTCATCTCTTCTATATCCCCAAGCGATCAGGTGAAGTTTGGTGACACGGGCGCGTAAGTAACCCGAGGACTTCACCTTCATTTAATCTTCCCGGGGAGGAGATGGAAATGATTTACCCGAAGTAGATGGAAACTGACATATGATGTTTCCTTGAAACTGCCCTGGTGCAGTGTTTGCTTACTGAATGATTGAGCTAGGTAACATCTATTGTTCTGTCTGTGTAAACTCCCTAAGGTATCTAGAAGGCGTTCCCGCTTCTGGGGGCGGGGGAATTTTGAAGAAGCTGGGTATGGCTTATACGTTCAGAGAGACCGGGTGATTACCGTAGGTTCTAGAAGTCTGTGGCGCCTGGTGGAATTTATGTCTCGCCTCGCAGGCGACGTTGCCGATACTTTGCTCCAAACCAGAGAGAGCACAGGGTTATTAAACAGTGATCCACTGAAGAATCGTAGAATCCTAGAGCAGCCCGGGTGGGAAGGGACCTCGAAAGATCATCGGGCCCAACCTTTTTTTGTGGGAAAGGGAGCCTAGATGAGATTATCTAGCACCCTGTCCGATCGCATCTTGAAAACCTCCAGCGATGGGGACTCCACCACATCCCTGGGGAGGCTGTTCCAGTGGATGATTGTTCTCACTGTAAAAAAAACCCGTCTGTCTTGTATCGAGAGGAAACCTCTCTCCTGGTGCAACTTGTACCCGTTGCCCCTTGTCTCCTCCACGTGGCTCCTTGTGAAGAGAGAGCCTCCGTCCTCTTTGTAGCCACCCTTTAAGTACTGGAACAGTGTGATGAGGTCCCCCCTGAGCCTTCTCTTCTCCAAGGGAGAAAAGGCCCAACTCCTTCAGCCTTTCCTCCTAGGGCAGGTCCTCCAGCCCTTTGATCGTCTTCGTGGCCCTCCTTGGGACCCTCTCCAGCCTGTCTGCGTCTTTTTTTGAATTGTGGGGACCAGAACTGGACACGGTGCTCCAGGTGCGGCCTCTGTGAGAAGAGGCCAGGGTCTGCCCTGTGCCGGACGCAGCTGGTTCCAGCCAGCTAGGCACCGGACTCACCGCAGGCCAAAACTGAGCAACTCGGCGAAGCTGGTGGCGCCCCTGTGAAAACATATCTAAGAAAGGGCAAAACGCTGTCCGGGGCAGGTATTTCCCTGCTGCCCGTGGATCCGGCAGCTGGATGTTTCCCGAAGGAACTTTTTCATCCTATTTTCTCCCCCTGTCCTGTTGAGGAGGGGCAGCTGGGTGGGCCCCTGGCAGCCGGCCAAGGTCAACCTAAAGCAAAACAAAGGGCAACAAAGCCTAAAAGGCTGATTCCTCCACGTAGAAGTTGAAGGGGGTTGGCGGTTTAAAGAATGATAGTGACTGGGGTAGGAACAGGACGTTTTGGAGCTAGAAAAGTCGGGAAATATCTGGGGATCCAGTCACTTTGAGGGGGGGAAGTTTCAAGAGAAAAAGCCGCCTTTCTGAGCAATAAGAGGTTCTTGTGAGAAAAAGGATCCAAGGGTGGCGTTGTAGTGGGTGTCTGCTATAGGCCGCCTGACCAGGAAGAACAAGCGGACGAGGCCCTCTACAGACAGATAGGAGCAGCCTCGCGTTCGCAGGCCCTGGTCCCCACGGGGGACTTCAGCCACCCCGATATCTGCTGGAGGGACAACACAGCAGGGCAACCGTGCAAAGCTGACCCAACCACCCGCCCGCATTAGAACCAGTGCCACCAGATAAGCACGTAAGGCATTAGTAATCGGAGATTCCCTACTGAGAGGCACCGAAGCACCCATTTGCCGTCCAGACGATTTCTCTAGAGAAGTCTGCTGCCTCCCAGGAGCTCGCGTTCGTGGCGCCACCGAGAGGCTGCCGAGCCTGGTGAACCCTACAGATTATCATCCGCTCCTACTATTCCGTGTAGGGTCTGACGAGGCAACTTAGAACCCTCCAAAGAGACTATATGGCCCTCGGAGCAATGTTAAAAGGATCAGGAGCACAGGTGGTGGTCTCCTCTATCCTCCCAGTCAGAGGAAGGGGTCCAGGAAGGAGGAGACGAATTGAACAGGTGAACGCCTGGCTGCGTAGCTGGTGCCATACGCAAGGTTTTGGCTTCTATGATCGCGGATCTACCTTTGAGAAGCCGGGTCTGTTGGGAGCCGATGGGATTCACCTGACCAAGCGGGGCAAGAGGGTCTTCGCCAACAAGCTGGCCAGACTTACAAGGAGGGCTTTAAACTAGACTCAGCGGGGGAAGGGGATGGAGTTTTGAGCAACAGAGAAGAGCCGGGGGCTGCTGATGCGTTAGGAACCAACAGGGGAACACCTGAGAAATGCCGCAAAGGAATTGGGGCTCGATCCTCCAAAAAGGTGACGCGGTCGACAGCCCAACTGAAGTGCCTCTATCCCAATGCACGCAGCACGGGTAACAGACAGGAGGAGTTGGAAGCCACCGTGCAGCTGGAAAGCTAC
Organism: Calonectris borealis; assembly: GCF_964195595.1. NCBI lineage: Eukaryota > Metazoa > Chordata > Aves > Procellariiformes > Procellariidae > Calonectris > Calonectris borealis. Next base: position 53,751,056 of record NC_134351.1, on the reverse strand, counting down.
GGCCTAATCGCTATCACTGAAACTTGGTGGGATGACTCACGCGACTGGAGCGCTGCAATCGATGGCTATAAGCTGTTCAGAAGGAAGGAGAGGCGGGGGGGTTGCCCGCTATGTAAAAAAAAAAAAAAAGAAAAAAGAAAAAAGGATTGATTGCACAGAGCTGTCTTTGAAAGACAGCGATGAACAGGTTGAGAGCTTACGGGTGAAAATTAGAGGCCAAGCCAACAAAGGAAACCTCGTGGTTGGTGTCTGCTCTAGGCCGCCCGATCAAGGGGAGGATGTTGACGAAGCGTTCTTACTTCAACTACCAGAAGCATCGCACTCGCAGGCGAAGAGTAAAGTCAAGACCCTGAATTTTAGGAGAGCGAACTTTCGGGTGTTTAAAGAACTAGTGGATGGGACCCCCTGGGAAACTGCCCTCGGGGATAAAGGAGCAGAAGGGAGCTGGCAGCTCTTTAAGGACGTTTTTCTTAGAGCACAAGAGCTCCCGATTCCCACGCGTAAGAAATCAGGCAAGGAAGGCAGGAGACCAGCATGGCTGAGCAAGGACCTTCTGGTCGAGCTGAAGCGCAAGAAGGAAATGCATAGGCAGCGGAAGCGGGGACACGCATCCTGGGAAGAATATAGGGATGCTGCCCGGGTGTGTAGGGATGGGATCAGGAAAGCTAAGGCACAGCTGGAGCTGAATTTGGCAAGGGATGTGAAGAATCACGAGAAGGGCTTCTACAGGTGCGCTGGTCAGAAAAGGAAGACTAAAGAAAACGTACACACCACCCCCCCACCCCCCCACCCACCCACCCCACCCCCCCCGATAAATAAGACAGGAGATCTAGTGACAACCGACACGGAGAAGGCTGATGAAGCATGGGCTGGATGAGCAGACAGTGGGGTGGGTTGAAAACTGGCTGAACAGCTGGGCCCAGAGGGTGGTGATCAGTGGCGTGAAGCCTAGCTGGAGGCCAGTAACTAGCGGTGCACCCCGGGGGTCAATACTGGGTCCGATCCTGTTCAACGTCCTAATTAATGATCTGGATGACGGGTAGACAGACTGCACCCTCAGCGAGTTTGCTGATGATACAAAACTGGGAGGAGCGGCTGATACACCAGAGGGTCGTGCTGCCATCCGGAGGGACCCCGACAGGCTGGAGAAACGGGCGGGCAGGAGCCTCGTGCGGTTCGACAAGGGGAAGCGCAAAGTCCTGCACCTGGGGAGGAACAACCCCATGCACCAGCGTATGCTGGAGGCCGACCGGCTGGAAAGCAGCTTTGCAGAAAAGGACGTGGGGGGCTCCTGGCGGACACCAAGTTGAACGTGAGCCGACAATGTGCCCTTGCCGCAAAGGCGGCTGAGGATATCCTTAGCCCGATATAGAGGAAAGCAGGGTTTATATATGTTACAATACAGTTGCGTAGACCACTCCAATTGCTCACTATCCCCGGGGGTGCAGGGCACCACAGACCACCCTTGGGCAGCTTTGGGGGCACTGCCTATTTTTCTAAAAGCCTCCTACCCAGCTTAGCGCAAATCCTATCTTGATCTGCCCTCCAGCCCTCAAGCCACCAGTGCTGAACACACGCTTTGTATTTTATTTTCTCCCAGGAGGCGTGCAGCTCAGAAACGTCTGCAATTGAAGTGGGGCTTTCAGGGAACAATTTCGAGCAACTTCTGTTGGTTCTGCGAAATGTTCTGAAAAGTTAAGGCCTGCCCTGCCCTGGCAAAAGCAGTCATTTGACTGGAGGGAGCAGCACCAAAAAGGCACCAGCACGTTTGGGGTGGACTTGATGCGGTAATAAATAACAATAAATAGTACTTCTAGCTACAACAGCCTCTTCTGAGACCTCGTTGCCCGCCCACAGGGTCGCAGCACTACACGGCACAGATCCCTCCGCGGACTCGCCCAACGTCTTCTCCCTCCACCCCCAGGTCGGATCCCTCCGCGCCCCGAGGGCACGCAAACTCCCTGAGCCCCGGTAAGCGCCAGGCCGACGAGGGCGGGCCCGCCGAGGGGGCGGGGACAAGCGAAAACGACAGGCGAGACAGCCAATCGAGACGCGGGATCGGCCGGCGGCGATCTGGCGGCCCAATGGGCGCCGCGGAGGGCCTGGCCGAGTGGAGGAAGCGCGGGGGCGACGACGGGCGTTGTCGTGGCTGACGAGATTATTGGGGCGCGGGCCGCCCGGCCCGGCGGCGCCGCTACTGTCTTCGGAAAGATCATCGGCAAGGCGCTTCCCCGCCAACGTCATCTACGAGGACGAGGAGGTAGCCGCGGCTTTGCTCTGTGCGCGGTTCCTCTTCCCTTCCCCCCCTCCCCCTCCCCCCGCGCTCGCAGGCACCCTGAGCCGAGGACCCGTTGCGCGGTGCCCGGGAGCGCGGCAGGGCGGGTGGCGGCGTTGCTGCGGGTGGGTGGAGGGACGGGGGACGGACGGGGCCTCTCTGGGTTGTGGCGCTCTCTACTGCACCATCCCTAAAACATCGCGCTTCTTCGGTGCCCCCCCCGGCTGCCGCGGCGCGTACTGGGTTGCTGGTGCTGTCCGGCTCGCCTCGGTTCGCAGCCCCACCGTGTCGTGTGCGCGCGCGCGCGCGCGTGCGTAGAGGAGGGCCTCTGACGGCAACGCACTTGGTGGCAGCCGCAGACGTTTGCCGCGTGATATCCCTTTGGCGCTGCAAGTCGTGCAAAGTTTGCTGCCGAGGGATGGGAGTGGTCCTACCTCGTGTAGGATGACAGTCTTGAAACCTTAGATTGAGCACACGCAGTCAGTCTCCTCGGGGATTCCAGGTGGGGGGGGGTGTACGTATGTAAACAGTGAAGGTCTGAGTAGTGACCGTAACGAGTTAGTTCTGCATAGGAGAAATGCAGGTCTTGATGTGCCTCGTAATAGCATTATAGAGATTTCACAGCTCTGCTGTGCTAGGCTTTGGTTCTGAGCCCCCAAACTGGATTATCAAAGCAAAGAGTTACAGCTTTTCTTATTTTTCTTAAAAAAAAAAAAAAAAAATCTAGAAACCGGTCATCCTGCAGGCTGCAAAAGCTTCCCAGACCTTGTTTCTGTGGTGAAGTGGGACCGTGGTAACAGCATGCTTGCAAGGTTCACGGATGCTGGTGCACCACAACGTGCTAGGAACTGGAGTGAGCTGCTTAGACTGTGGGGAAAAAATGCAGCCGTTACCTACACGATGTTAACTTTACGTTAGTATCCCGTATAATGTTTTTATTAAAACGCTGAAGATTAACAGTTAGGGACGTCTTCTGCTTTTGAAGGTAGGGTTTATGTGCAACATAGAAGACAGACTCGTACTATGCACTTGCAGGCTTCCTGTGATTACGCTTCTGTTCGATACTTGAGCTCCCTGTGCCATGGAAAACGAATGGCCGCTGATCTTCCACTTCACTAAATTCTTTGCTGATTCAGTTAAGCCATTTGTCTCCTGCCTCTGTGTGGACCACGTCGAATAGAAAAACTGCTTGGGAAATGATCGACCCAAATTAAAACATACCGGAGGTCGCTAATCTGAAGTACTGGCCCGTCTCCTTGCCCCCATCATCTTGCATGCTGAATCCCACTTCTGGAGGGGGCTCTGTAAATATGTTGTATTTTGTGTATAGAAAGTATTGATATCACGTAAGAAAAATCAACGTTTCGGCTTGTGTTTGGGGTATCTGGTAATCTGCTTCTGTACGAGTTCAGTGGGGCATATTGATTTGCTTAAGCTATCGCCTTTCTCTGAAGCCAATTACGTTTTAACTGTTTACTCTTCCTCCAGTGCCTTGCGTTCCATGATCTTTCACCCCAAGCTCCGACGCTTTTCCTAGTCATGCCTAAGGAGCCGATGATCAGGTTATCTGAAGCAGAAGATTCTGGTGAATCTGTAAGTACCGTGGAAGCTTTCTGTACGCTAAACTGTACCTGTAATTAGCTCCTAGTTTACTAGACTCTTTCCCGTCCCCTCTTTTCCTCTTGATAGGGCACAGTAGGCTATTTTGGGTTTTCTGGCGCTATAATCTTTTGCCTCTAGCTTGTAATGGAATTGAGCCTTTTGACTAAAAGCAGTGATATAAAGCGACGCTCATCCCTGGGTATGTACTTCTGGTGCAAAATGCAGTGTTGTTTTGGAGCGCAGTCTGATGCCTATTGTCATGGTTTAGAGCAAGAGTAGCAGTACTTCTTCTAATACGGAGAAGAGGGCTTGGGGTTTTTGGCAGGTCGGGGTGAGGAAGGGCAAAGCTGGTTGAGAGGTGCTGGATGCTTCGCTTTTGGCTATAAAAGTCAAGTTCAAAGACTCTGTAAACCCACGCAAAAGGCAGCCTAAAGTTTATTTTCCACCAGAATTGCTTACGTTGCCTGAAGACATAATGGGGGCTTTAACCCGGAGACAACCTTAGCTTCTGTGGCTGTTTTGTAGTCCGTTACTGTCTAGCTTGAAAAAAATTGCATAGCTCTTTTTTTTCCCTATGGTGTGCATAATCGGTCTCTGTAGCTTTGCTTGGAAAATGTCAGTTGCAGGCGGACGGACAGTAATTGGAAGCGCAGTGGTTGGATTGCTAGGAATTGGCTGACTGGTTTCTCTGGGTGGTCCTCCGCTCTCATTCCTTCCCTTCCTGCCCTCTCCCCTCTTTGTGCGTGGCTTTTTATCTTATTTATTTATGGTTTTGTACTTCCTTCTCCAGCTTCTCGGGCACTTAATGATTGTTGGCAAGAAGCGTGCTGCTCGCCTGGGCCTGACCAATGGATTCCGGACGGGTGTGGATGAAGGGCCCGAGGGTGGGCAGTCTGTCTGTCACGTACACCTACGTCTTCTGGGTGGCCGTCAGTTGGGCTGGCCGCCTGGCTAAGACTTTTGCGCCACAAGAGTTGCCGCACGTGTACAAATCGCCACTGAATGGATTTCGTCTGTTGCCCGTCAATCTAGCCACTGTTGATGTCTAATTTTTTGTGACGTGTGTCTGTGGAAGGCGATAAAAGCTTTGAGCAGCAGTTGCACAATAAAGATTTAGCATGGGGATATCATCTCTGTCTTGTGCGTCTTACTGAGGGAAATAGTTCTGCAAGTTAAAACGGTGTCTCCCCGGAGTGTAAGTATGTGGAATGTTTCAGTCTGTTAACAGTGTTCTATAGCTAGATGGTGATTTGCCCAGTCATTTGAAGCGTGACGCTGGAACCGCTTGGCAGTCTCCTGCGTCTTGTAGGAAGCAAGCTCTTGGCTTTTTGGAAGTGGTACGCAAATGTACATAAAGCCAGCGTAGGCTGCTGCTAAAACTTTAGAAAATACTGTATGTGACGCTACAGGCGTGCCATACAAGGGTGGCTTCGGCACAGTGCAACGTGTTGGAAGCATCCAACTCCTGTTGGAGCACTTTATCGATGGCTGTGTGATAAGGCCCCGTTGCTATCCCTTTTCTGGTGAGGAGGGATATGGTAGGAGAAAACAATCGGCCTGAATGGCAGCTGCGGTGCTTCCATAGCACAGTGGAATATCTCTTTTGTCAGGTTGGGTCAGCTGTCCCGGCTCTGTCCCCTCCCACCCTCTTGCCCACCCACCCCCAGCTTGCTGGCCTTTGGGGGCGGGGTGGTTGTGGAGAGACAGCCTCCATGCTGTGGGAGCACTGCTCAGCAGCAGCCAAAACATTGGTGCGTTATCAACACCCTTCTAGCTACAACTACAAGGCACAGCGCTATGAGGGCTGCTATGGGGAAAGTTAACTCCATCCCAGCCAGACCCAAACCAAAACTACATCACAGGGAGACGGCAACCTTCATCTTTCTTTAACAGCTATTAAAAAAGGGAGATGGGCATGGGAAAGCAGGGCCATCCTTCGTTGCCCTTGAACACGGTGCTACTGAGGCACCGGAGACGCCCACTGGGAGGCGTCTTCATCTCTTCTATATCCCCAAGCGATCAGGTGAAGTTTGGTGACACGGGCGCGTAAGTAACCCGAGGACTTCACCTTCATTTAATCTTCCCGGGGAGGAGATGGAAATGATTTACCCGAAGTAGATGGAAACTGACATATGATGTTTCCTTGAAACTGCCCTGGTGCAGTGTTTGCTTACTGAATGATTGAGCTAGGTAACATCTATTGTTCTGTCTGTGTAAACTCCCTAAGGTATCTAGAAGGCGTTCCCGCTTCTGGGGGCGGGGGAATTTTGAAGAAGCTGGGTATGGCTTATACGTTCAGAGAGACCGGGTGATTACCGTAGGTTCTAGAAGTCTGTGGCGCCTGGTGGAATTTATGTCTCGCCTCGCAGGCGACGTTGCCGATACTTTGCTCCAAACCAGAGAGAGCACAGGGTTATTAAACAGTGATCCACTGAAGAATCGTAGAATCCTAGAGCAGCCCGGGTGGGAAGGGACCTCGAAAGATCATCGGGCCCAACCTTTTTTTGTGGGAAAGGGAGCCTAGATGAGATTATCTAGCACCCTGTCCGATCGCATCTTGAAAACCTCCAGCGATGGGGACTCCACCACATCCCTGGGGAGGCTGTTCCAGTGGATGATTGTTCTCACTGTAAAAAAAACCCGTCTGTCTTGTATCGAGAGGAAACCTCTCTCCTGGTGCAACTTGTACCCGTTGCCCCTTGTCTCCTCCACGTGGCTCCTTGTGAAGAGAGAGCCTCCGTCCTCTTTGTAGCCACCCTTTAAGTACTGGAACAGTGTGATGAGGTCCCCCCTGAGCCTTCTCTTCTCCAAGGGAGAAAAGGCCCAACTCCTTCAGCCTTTCCTCCTAGGGCAGGTCCTCCAGCCCTTTGATCGTCTTCGTGGCCCTCCTTGGGACCCTCTCCAGCCTGTCTGCGTCTTTTTTTGAATTGTGGGGACCAGAACTGGACACGGTGCTCCAGGTGCGGCCTCTGTGAGAAGAGGCCAGGGTCTGCCCTGTGCCGGACGCAGCTGGTTCCAGCCAGCTAGGCACCGGACTCACCGCAGGCCAAAGCTGAGCAACTCGGCGAAGCTGGTGGCGCCCCTGTGAAAACATATCTAAGAAAGGGCAAAACGCTGTCCGGGGCAGGTATTTCCCTGCTGCCCGTGGATCCGGCAGCTGGATGTTTCCCGAAGGAACTTTTTCATCCTATTTTCTCCCCCTGTCCTGTTGAGGAGGGGCAGCTGGGTGGGCCCCTGGCAGCCGGCCAAGGTCAACCTAAAGCAAAACAAAGGGCAACAAAGCCTAAAAGGCTGATTCCTCCACGTAGAAGTTGAAGGGGGTTGGCGGTTTAAAGAATGATAGTGACTGGGGTAGGAACAGGACGTTTTGGAGCTAGAAAAGTCGGGAAATATCTGGGGATCCAGTCACTTTGAGGGGGGGAAGTTTCAAGAGAAAAAGCCGCCTTTCTGAGCAATAAGAGGTTCTTGTGAGAAAAAGGATCCAAGGGTGGCGTTGTAGTGGGTGTCTGCTATAGGCCGCCTGACCAGGAAGAACAAGCGGACGAGGCCCTCTACAGACAGATAGGAGCAGCCTCGCGTTCGCAGGCCCTGGTCCCCACGGGGGACTTCAGCCACCCCGATATCTGCTGGAGGGACAACACAGCAGGGCAACCGTGCAAAGCTGACCCAACCACCCGCCCGCATTAGAACCAGTGCCACCAGATAAGCACGTAAGGCATTAGTAATCGGAGATTCCCTACTGAGAGGCACCGAAGCACCCATTTGCCGTCCAGACGATTTCTCTAGAGAAGTCTGCTGCCTCCCAGGAGCTCGCGTTCGTGGCGCCACCGAGAGGCTGCCGAGCCTGGTGAACCCTACAGATTATCATCCGCTCCTACTATTCCGTGTAGGGTCTGACGAGGCAACTTAGAACCCTCCAAAGAGACTATATGGCCCTCGGAGCAATGTTAAAAGGATCAGGAGCACAGGTGGTGGTCTCCTCTATCCTCCCAGTCAGAGGAAGGGGTCCAGGAAGGAGGAGACGAATTGAACAGGTGAACGCCTGGCTGCGTAGCTGGTGCCATACGCAAGGTTTTGGCTTCTATGATCGCGGATCTACCTTTGAGAAGCCGGGTCTGTTGGGAGCCGATGGGATTCACCTGACCAAGCGGGGCAAGAGGGTCTTCGCCAACAAGCTGGCCAGACTTACAAGGAGGGCTTTAAACTAGACTCAGCGGGGGAAGGGGATGGAGTTTTGAGCAACAGAGAAGAGCCGGGGGCTGCTGATGCGTTAGGAACCAACAGGGGAACACCTGAGAAATGCCGCAAAGGAATTGGGGCTCGATCCTCCAAAAAGGTGACGCGGTCGACAGCCCAACTGAAGTGCCTCTATCCCAATGCACGCAGCACGGGTAACAGACAGGAGGAGTTGGAAGCCACCGTGCAGCTGGAAAGCTACGGCCTAATCGCTATCACTGAAACTTGGTGGGATGACTCACGCGACTGGAGCGCTGCAATCGATGGCTATAAGCTGTTCAGAAGGAAGGAGAGGCGGGGGGGTTGCCCGCTATGTAAAAAAAAAAAAAAAGAAAAAAGAAAAAAGGATTGATTGCACAGAGCTGTCTTTGAAAGACAGCGATGAACAGGTTGAGAGCTTACGGGTGAAAATTAGAGGCCAAGCCAACAAAGGAAACCTCGTGGTTGGTGTCTGCTCTAGGCCGCCCGATCAAGGGGAGGATGTTGACGAAGCGTTCTTACTTCAACTACCAGAAGCATCGCACTCGCAGGCGAAGAGTAAAGTCAAGACCCTGAATTTTAGGAGAGCGAACTTTCGGGTGTTTAAAGAACTAGTGGATGGGACCCCCTGGGAAACTGCCCTCGGGGATAAAGGAGCAGAAGGGAGCTGGCAGCTCTTTAAGGACGTTTTTCTTAGAGCACAAGAGCTCCCGATTCCCACGCGTAAGAAATCAGGCAAGGAAGGCAGGAGACCAGCATGGCTGAGCAAGGACCTTCTGGTCGAGCTGAAGCGCAAGAAGGAAATGCATAGGCAGCGGAAGCGGGGACACGCATCCTGGGAAGAATATAGGGATGCTGCCCGGGTGTGTAGGGATGGGATCAGGAAAGCTAAGGCACAGCTGGAGCTGAATTTGGCAAGGGATGTGAAGAATCACGAGAAGGGCTTCTACAGGTGCGTTGGTCAGAAAAGGAAGACTAAAGAAAACGTACACACCACCCCCCCACCCCCCCACCCACCCCCCCCCCCCCCCCCGATAAATAAGACAGGAGATCTAGTGACAACCGACACGGAGAAGGCTGATGAAGCATGGGCTGGATGAGCAGACAGTGGGGTGGGTTGAAAACTGGCTGAACAGCTGGGCCCAGAGGGTGGTGATCAGTGGCGTGAAGCCTAGCTGGAGGCCAGTAACTAGCGGTGCACCCCGGGGGTCAATACTGGGTCCGATCCTGTTCAACGTCCTAATTAATGATCTGGATGACGGGTAGACAGACTGCACCCTCAGCGAGTTTGCTGATGATACAAAACTGGGAGGAGCGGCTGATACACCAGAGGGTCGTGCTGCCATCCGGAGGGACCCCGACAGGCTGGAGAAACGGGCGGGCAGGAGCCTCGTGCGGTTCGACAAGGGGAAGCGCAAAGTCCTGCACCTGGGGAGGAACAACCCCATGCACCAGCGTATGCTGGAGGCCGACCGGCTGGAAAGCAGCTTTGCAGAAAAGGACGTGGGGGGCTCCTGGCGGACACCAAGTTGAACGTGAGCCGACAATGTGCCCTTGCCGCAAAGGCGGCTGAGGATATCCTTAGCCCGATATAGAGGAAAGCAGGGTTTATATATGTTACAATACAGTTGCGTAGACCACTCCAATTGCTCACTATCCCCGGGGGTGCAGGGCACCACAGACCACCCTTGGGCAGCTTTGGGGGCACTGCCTATTTTTCTAAAAGCCTCCTACCCAGCTTAGCGCAAATCCTATCTTGATCTGCCCTCCAGCCCTCAAGCCACCAGTGCTGAACACACGCTTTGTATTTTATTTTCTCCCAGGAGGCGTGCAGCTCAGAAACGTCTGCAATTGAAGTGGGGCTTTCAGGGAACAATTTCGAGCAACTTCTGTTGGTTCTGCGAAATGTTCTGAAAAGTTAAGGCCTGCCCTGCCCTGGCAAAAGCAGTCATTTGACTGGAGGGAGCAGCACCAAAAAGGCACCAGCACGTTTGGGGTGGACTTGATGCGGTAATAAATAACAATAAATAGTACTTCTAGCTACAACAGCCTCTTCTGAGACCTCGTTGCCCGCCCACAGGGTCGCAGCACTACACGGCACAGATCCCTCCGCGGACTCGCCCAACGTCTTCTCCCTCCACCCCCAGGTCGGATCCCTCCGCGCCCCGAGGGCACGCAAACTCCCTGAGCCCCGGTAAGCGCCAGGCCGACGAGGGCGGGCCCGCCGAGGGGGCGGGGACAAGCGAAAACGACAGGCGAGACAGCCAATCGAGACGCGGGATCGGCCGGCGGCGATCTGGCGGCCCAATGGGCGCCGCGGAGGGCCTGGCCGAGTGGAGGAAGCGCGGGGGCGACGACGGGCGTTGTCGTGGCTGACGAGATTATTGGGGCGCGGGCCGCCCGGCCCGGCGGCGCCGCTACTGTCTTCGGAAAGATCATCGGCAAGGCGCTTCCCCGCCAACGTCATCTACGAGGACGAGGAGGTAGCCGCGGCTTTGCTCTGTGCGCGGTTCCTCTTCCCTTCCCCCCCTCCCCCTCCCCCCGCGCTCGCAGGCACCCTGAGCCGAGGACCCGTTGCGCGGTGCCCGGGAGCGCGGCAGGGCGGGTGGCGGCGTTGCTGCGGGTGGGTGGAGGGACGGGGGACGGACGGGGCCTCTCTGGGTTGTGGCGCTCTCTACTGCACCATCCCTAAAACATCGCGCTTCTTCGGTGCCCCCCCCGGCTGCCGCGGCGCGTACTGGGTTGCTGGTGCTGTCCGGCTCGCCTCGGTTCGCAGCCCCACCGTGTCGTGTGCGCGCGCGCGCGCGCGTGCGTAGAGGAGGGCCTCTGACGGCAACGCACTTGGTGGCAGCCGCAGACGTTTGCCGCGTGATATCCCTTTGGCGCTGCAAGTCGTGCAAAGTTTGCTGCCGAGGGATGGGAGTGGTCCTACCTCGTGTAGGATGACAGTCTTGAAACCTTAGATTGAGCACACGCAGTCAGTCTCCTCGGGGATTCCAGGTGGGGGGGGGTGTACGTATGTAAACAGTGAAGGTCTGAGTAGTGACCGTAACGAGTTAGTTCTGCATAGGAGAAATGCAGGTCTTGATGTGCCTCGTAATAGCATTATAGAGATTTCACAGCTCTGCTGTGCTAGGCTTTGGTTCTGAGCCCCCAAACTGGATTATCAAAGCAAAGAGTTACAGCTTTTCTTATTTTTCTTAAAAAAAAAAAAAAAAAATCTAGAAACCGGTCATCCTGCAGGCTGCAAAAGCTTCCCAGACCTTGTTTCTGTGGTGAAGTGGGACCGTGGTAACAGCATGCTTGCAAGGTTCACGGATGCTGGTGCACCACAACGTGCTAGGAACTGGAGTGAGCTGCTTAGACTGTGGGGAAAAAATGCAGCCGTTACCTACACGATGTTAACTTTACGTTAGTATCCCGTATAATGTTTTTATTAAAACGCTGAAGATTAACAGTTAGGGACGTCTTCTGCTTTTGAAGGTAGGGTTTATGTGCAACATAGAAGACAGACTCGTACTATGCACTTGCAGGCTTCCTGTGATTACGCTTCTGTTCGATACTTGAGCTCCCTGTGCCATGGAAAACGAATGGCCGCTGATCTTCCACTTCACTAAATTCTTTGCTGATTCAGTTAAGCCATTTGTCTCCTGCCTCTGTGTGGACCACGTCGAATAGAAAAACTGCTTGGGAAATGATCGACCCAAATTAAAACATACCGGAGGTCGCTAATCTGAAGTACTGGCCCGTCTCCTTGCCCCCATCATCTTGCATGCTGAATCCCACTTCTGGAGGGGGCTCTGTAAATATGTTGTATTTTGTGTATAGAAAGTATTGATATCACGTAAGAAAAATCAACGTTTCGGCTTGTGTTTGGGGTATCTGGTAATCTGCTTCTGTACGAGTTCAGTGGGGCATATTGATTTGCTTAAGCTATCGCCTTTCTCTGAAGCCAATTACGTTTTAACTGTTTACTCTTCCTCCAGTGCCTTGCGTTCCATGATCTTTCACCCCAAGCTCCGACGCTTTTCCTAGTCATGCCTAAGGAGCCGATGATCAGGTTATCTGAAGCAGAAGATTCTGGTGAATCTGTAAGTACCGTGGAAGCTTTCTGTACGCTAAACTGTACCTGTAATTAGCTCCTAGTTTACTAGACTCTTTCCCGTCCCCTCTTTTCCTCTTGATAGGGCACAGTAGGCTATTTTGGGTTTTCTGGCGCTATAATCTTTTGCCTCTAGCTTGTAATGGAATTGAGCCTTTTGACTAAAAGCAGTGATATAAAGCGACGCTCATCCCTGGGTATGTACTTCTGGTGCAAAATGCAGTGTTGTTTTGGAGCGCAGTCTGATGCCTATTGTCATGGTTTAGAGCAAGAGTAGCAGTACTTCTTCTAATACGGAGAAGAGGGCTTGGGGTTTTTGGCAGGTCGGGGTGAGGAAGGGCAAAGCTGGTTGAGAGGTGCTGGATGCTTCGCTTTTGGCTATAAAAGTCAAGTTCAAAGACTCTGTAAACCCACGCAAAAGGCAGCCTAAAGTTTATTTTCCACCAGAATTGCTTACGTTGCCTGAAGACATAATGGGGGCTTTAACCCGGAGACAACCTTAGCTTCTGTGGCTGTTTTGTAGTCCGTTACTGTCTAGCTTGAAAAAAATTGCATAGCTCTTTTTTTTCCCTATGGTGTGCATAATCGGTCTCTGTAGCTTTGCTTGGAAAATGTCAGTTGCAGGCGGACGGACAGTAATTGGAAGCGCAGTGGTTGGATTGCTAGGAATTGGCTGACTGGTTTCTCTGGGTGGTCCTCCGCTCTCATTCCTTCCCTTCCTGCCCTCTCCCCTCTTTGTGCGTGGCTTTTTATCTTATTTATTTATGGTTTTGTACTTCCTTCTCCAGCTTCTCGGGCACTTAATGATTGTTGGCAAGAAGCGTGCTGCTCGCCTGGGCCTGACCAATGGATTCCGGACGGGTGTGGATGAAGGGCCCGAGGGTGGGCAGTCTGTCTGTCACGTACACCTACGTCTTCTGGGTGGCCGTCAGTTGGGCTGGCCGCCTGGCTAAGACTTTTGCGCCACAAGAGTTGCCGCACGTGTACAAATCGCCACTGAATGGATTTCGTCTGTTGCCCGTCAATCTAGCCACTGTTGATGTCTAATTTTTTGTGACGTGTGTCTGTGGAAGGCGATAAAAGCTTTGAGCAGCAGTTGCACAATAAAGATTTAGCATGGGGATATCATCTCTGTCTTGTGCGTCTTACTGAGGGAAATAGTTCTGCAAGTTAAAACGGTGTCTCCCCGGAGTGTAAGTATGTGGAATGTTTCAGTCTGTTAACAGTGTTCTATAGCTAGATGGTGATTTGCCCAGTCATTTGAAGCGTGACGCTGGAACCGCTTGGCAGTCTCCTGCGTCTTGTAGGAAGCAAGCTCTTGGCTTTTTGGAAGTGGTACGCAAATGTACATAAAGCCAGCGTAGGCTGCTGCTAAAACTTTAGAAAATACTGTATGTGACGCTACAGGCGTGCCATACAAGGGTGGCTTCGGCACAGTGCAACGTGTTGGAAGCATCCAACTCCTGTTGGAGCACTTTATCGATGGCTGTGTGATAAGGCCCCGTTGCTATCCCTTTTCTGGTGAGGAGGGATATGGTAGGAGAAAACAATCGGCCTGAATGGCAGCTGCGGTGCTTCCATAGCACAGTGGAATATCTCTTTTGTCAGGTTGGGTCAGCTGTCCCGGCTCTGTCCCCTCCCACCCTCTTGCCCACCCACCCCCAGCTTGCTGGCCTTTGGGGGCGGGGTGGTTGTGGAGAGACAGCCTCCATGCTGTGGGAGCACTGCTCAGCAGCAGCCAAAACATTGGTGCGTTATCAACACCCTTCTAGCTACAACTACAAGGCACAGCGCTATGAGGGCTGCTATGGGGAAAGTTAACTCCATCCCAGCCAGACCCAAACCAAAACTACATCACAGGGAGACGGCAACCTTCATCTTTCTTTAACAGCTATTAAAAAAGGGAGATGGGCATGGGAAAGCAGGGCCATCCTTCGTTGCCCTTGAACACGGTGCTACTGAGGCACCGGAGACGCCCACTGGGAGGCGTCTTCATCTCTTCTATATCCCCAAGCGATCAGGTGAAGTTTGGTGACACGGGCGCGTAAGTAACCCGAGGACTTCACCTTCATTTAATCTTCCCGGGGAGGAGATGGAAATGATTTACCCGAAGTAGATGGAAACTGACATATGATGTTTCCTTGAAACTGCCCTGGTGCAGTGTTTGCTTACTGAATGATTGAGCTAGGTAACATCTATTGTTCTGTCTGTGTAAACTCCCTAAGGTATCTAGAAGGCGTTCCCGCTTCTGGGGGCGGGGGAATTTTGAAGAAGCTGGGTATGGCTTATACGTTCAGAGAGACCGGGTGATTACCGTAGGTTCTAGAAGTCTCTGGCGCCTGGTGGAATTTATGTCTCGCCTCGCAGGCGACGTTGCCGATACTTTGCTCCAAACCAGAGAGAGCACAGGGTTATTAAACAGTGATCCACTGAAGAATCGTAGAATCCTAGAGCAGCCCGGGTGGGAAGGGACCTCGAAAGATCATCGGGCCCAACCTTTTTTTGTGGGAAAGGGAGCCTAGATGAGATTATCTAGCACCCTGTCCGATCGCATCTTGAAAACCTCCAGCGATGGGGACTCCACCACATCCCTGGGGAGGCTGTTCCAGTGGATGATTGTTCTCACTGTAAAAAAAACCCGTCTGTCTTGTATCGAGAGGAAACCTCTCTCCTGGTGCAACTTGTACCCGTTGCCCCTTGTCTCCTCCACGTGGCTCCTTGTGAAGAGAGAGCCTCCGTCCTCTTTGTAGCCACCCTTTAAGTACTGGAACAGTGTGATGAGGTCCCCCCTGAGCCTTCTCTTCTCCAAGGGAGAAAAGGCCCAACTCCTTCAGCCTTTCCTCCTAGGGCAGGTCCTCCAGCCCTTTGATCGTCTTCGTGGCCCTCCTTGGGACCCTCTCCAGCCTGTCTGCGTCTTTTTTTGAATTGTGGGGACCAGAACTGGACACGGTGCTCCAGGTGCGGCCTCTGTGAGAAGAGGCCAGGGTCTGCCCTGTGCCGGACGCAGCTGGTTCCAGCCAGCTAGGCACCGGACTCACCGCAGGCCAAAGCTGAGCAACTCGGCGAAGCTGGTGGCGCCCCTGTGAAAACATATCTAAGAAAGGGCAAAACGCTGTCCGGGGCAGGTATTTCCCTGCTGCCCGTGGATCCGGCAGCTGGATGTTTCCCGAAGGAACTTTTTCATCCTATTTTCTCCCCCTGTCCTGTTGAGGAGGGGCAGCTGGGTGGGCCCCTGGCAGCCGGCCAAGGTCAACCTAAAGCAAAACAAAGGGCAACAAAGCCTAAAAGGCTGATTCCTCCACGTAGAAGTTGAAGGGGGTTGGCGGTTTAAAGAATGATAGTGACTGGGGTAGGAACAGGACGTTTTGGAGCTAGAAAAGTCGGGAAATATCTGGGGATCCAGTCACTTTGAGGGGGGGAAGTTTCAAGAGAAAAAGCCGCCTTTCTGAGCAATAAGAGGTTCTTGTGAGAAAAAGGATCCAAGGGTGGCGTTGTAGTGGGTGTCTGCTATAGGCCGCCTGACCAGGAAGAACAAGCGGACGAGGCCCTCTACAGACAGATAGGAGCAGCCTCGCGTTCGCAGGCCCTGGTCCCCACGGGGGACTTCAGCCACCCCGATATCTGCTGGAGGGACAACACAGCAGGGCAACCGTGCAAAGCTGACCCAACCACCCGCCCGCATTAGAACCAGTGCCACCAGATAAGCACGTAAGGCATTAGTAATCGGAGATTCCCTACTGAGAGGCACCGAAGCACCCATTTGCCGTCCAGACGATTTCTCTAGAGAAGTCTGCTGCCTCCCAGGAGCTCGCGTTCGTGGCGCCACCGAGAGGCTGCCGAGCCTGGTGAACCCTACAGATTATCATCCGCTCCTACTATTCCGTGTAGGGTCTGACGAGGCAACTTAGAACCCTCCAAAGAGACTATATGGCCCTCGGAGCAATGTTAAAAGGATCAGGAGCACAGGTGGTGGTCTCCTCTATCCTCCCAGTCAGAGGAAGGGGTCCAGGAAGGAGGAGACGAATTGAACAGGTGAACGCCTGGCTGCGTAGCTGGTGCCATACGCAAGGTTTTGGCTTCTATGATCGCGGATCTACCTTTGAGAAGCCGGGTCTGTTGGGAGCCGATGGGATTCACCTGACCAAGCGGGGCAAGAGGGTCTTCGCCAACAAGCTGGCCAGACTTACAAGGAGGGCTTTAAACTAGACTCAGCGGGGGAAGGGGATGGAGTTTTGAGCAACAGAGAAGAGCCGGGGGCTGCTGATGCGTTAGGAACCAACAGGGGAACACCTGAGAAATGCCGCAAAGGAATTGGGGCTCGATCCTCCAAAAAGGTGACGCGGTCGACAGCCCAACTGAAGTGCCTCTATCCCAATGCACGCAGCACGGGTAACAGACAGGAGGAGTTGGAAGCCACCGTGCAGCTGGAAAGCTACGGCCTAATCGCTATCACTGAAACTTGGTGGGATGACTCACGCGACTGGAGCGCTGCAATCGATGGCTATAAGCTGTTCAGAAGGAAGGAGAGGCGGGGGGGTTGCCCGCTATGTAAAAAAAAAAAAAAAGAAAAAAGAAAAAAGGATTGATTGCACAGAGCTGTCTTTGAAAGACAGCGATGAACAGGTTGAGAGCTTACGGGTGAAAATTAGAGGCCAAGCCAACAAAGGAAACCTCGTGGTTGGTGTCTGCTCTAGGCCGCCCGATCAAGGGGAGGATGTTGACGAAGCGTTCTTACTTCAACTACCAGAAGCATCGCACTCGCAGGCGAAGAGTAAAGTCAAGACCCTGAATTTTAGGAGAGCGAACTTTCGGGTGTTTAAAGAACTAGTGGATGGGACCCCCTGGGAAACTGCCCTCGGGGATAAAGGAGCAGAAGGGAGCTGGCAGCTCTTTAAGGACGTTTTTCTTAGAGCACAAGAGCTCCCGATTCCCACGCGTAAGAAATCAGGCAAGGAAGGCAGGAGACCAGCATGGCTGAGCAAGGACCTTCTGGTCGAGCTGAAGCGCAAGAAGGAAATGCATAGGCAGCGGAAGCGGGGACACGCATCCTGGGAAGAATATAGGGATGCTGCCCGGGTGTGTAGGGATGGGATCAGGAAAGCTAAGGCACAGCTGGAGCTGAATTTGGCAAGGGATGTGAAGAATCACGAGAAGGGCTTCTACAGGTGCGTTGGTCAGAAAAGGAAGACTAAAGAAAACGTACACACCACCCCCCCACCCCCCCCCCCCCCCCCGATAAATAAGACAGGAGATCTAGTGACAACCGACACGGAGAAGGCTGATGAAGCATGGGCTGGATGAGCAGACAGTGGGGTGGGTTGAAAACTGGCTGAACAGCTGGGCCCAGAGGGTGGTGATCAGTGGCGTGAAGCCTAGCTGGAGGCCAGTAACTAGCGGTGCACCCCGGGGGTCAATACTGGGTCCGATCCTGTTCAACGTCCTAATTAATGATCTGGATGACGGGTAGACAGACTGCACCCTCAGCGAGTTTGCTGATGATACAAAACTGGGAGGAGCGGCTGATACACCAGAGGGTCGTGCTGCCATCCGGAGGGACCCCGACAGGCTGGAGAAACGGGCGGGCAGGAGCCTCGTGCGGTTCGACAAGGGGAAGCGCAAAGTCCTGCACCTGGGGAGGAACAACCCCATGCACCAGCGTATGCTGGAGGCCGACCGGCTGGAAAGCAGCTTTGCAGAAAAGGACGTGGGGGGCTCCTGGCGGACACCAAGTTGAACGTGAGCCGACAATGTGCCCTTGCCGCAAAGGCGGCTGAGGATATCCTTAGCCCGATATAGAGGAAAGCAGGGTTTATATATGTTACAATACAGTTGCGTAGACCACTCCAATTGCTCACTATCCCCGGGGGTGCAGGGCACCACAGACCACCCTTGGGCAGCTTTGGGGGCACTGCCTATTTTTCTAAAAGCCTCCTACCCAGCTTAGCGCAAATCCTATCTTGATCTGCCCTCCAGCCCTCAAGCCACCAGTGCTGAACACACGCTTTGTATTTTATTTTCTCCCAGGAGGCGTGCAGCTCAGAAACGTCTGCAATTGAAGTGGGGCTTTCAGGGAACAATTTCGAGCAACTTCTGTTGGTTCTGCGAAATGTTCTGAAAAGTTAAGGCCTGCCCTGCCCTGGCAAAAGCAGTCATTTGACTGGAGGGAGCAGCACCAAAAAGGCACCAGCACGTTTGGGGTGGACTTGATGCGGTAATAAATAACAATAAATAGTACTTCTAGCTACAACAGCCTCTTCTGAGACCTCGTTGCCCGCCCACAGGGTCGCAGCACTACACGGCACAGATCCCTCCGCGGACTCGCCCAACGTCTTCTCCCTCCACCCCCAGGTCGGATCCCTCCGCGCCCCGAGGGCACGCAAACTCCCTGAGCCCCGGTAAGCGCCAGGCCGACGAGGGCGGGCCCGCCGAGGGGGCGGGGACAAGCGAAAACGACAGGCGAGACAGCCAATCGAGACGCGGGATCGGCCGGCGGCGATCTGGCGGCCCAATGGGCGCCGCGGAGGGCCTGGCCGAGTGGAGGAAGCGCGGGGGCGACGACGGGCGTTGTCGTGGCTGACGAGATTATTGGGGCGCGGGCCGCCCGGCCCGGCGGCGCCGCTACTGTCTTCGGAAAGATCATCGGCAAGGCGCTTCCCCGCCAACGTCATCTACGAGGACGAGGAGGTAGCCGCGGCTTTGCTCTGTGCGCGGTTCCTCTTCCCTTCCCCCCCTCCCCCTCCCCCCGCGCTCGCAGGCACCCTGAGCCGAGGACCCGTTGCGCGGTGCCCGGGAGCGCGGCAGGGCGGGTGGCGGCGTTGCTGCGGGTGGGTGGAGGGACGGGGGACGGACGGGGCCTCTCTGGGTTGTGGCGCTCTCTACTGCACCATCCCTAAAACATCGCGCTTCTTCGGTGCCCCCCCCGGCTGCCGCGGCGCGTACTGGGTTGCTGGTGCTGTCCGGCTCGCCTCGGTTCGCAGCCCCACCGTGTCGTGTGCGCGCGCGCGCGCGCGTGCGTAGAGGAGGGCCTCTGACGGCAACGCACTTGGTGGCAGCCGCAGACGTTTGCCGCGTGATATCCCTTTGGCGCTGCAAGTCGTGCAAAGTTTGCTGCCGAGGGATGGGAGTGGTCCTACCTCGTGTAGGATGACAGTCTTGAAACCTTAGATTGAGCACACGCAGTCAGTCTCCTCGGGGATTCCAGGTGGGGGGGGGTGTACGTATGTAAACAGTGAAGGTCTGAGTAGTGACCGTAACGAGTTAGTTCTGCATAGGAGAAATGCAGGTCTTGATGTGCCTCGTAATAGCATTATAGAGATTTCACAGCTCTGCTGTGCTAGGCTTTGGTTCTGAGCCCCCAAACTGGATTATCAAAGCAAAGAGTTACAGCTTTTCTTATTTTTCTTAAAAAAAAAAAAAAAAAATCTAGAAACCGGTCATCCTGCAGGCTGCAAAAGCTTCCCAGACCTTGTTTCTGTGGTGAAGTGGGACCGTGGTAACAGCATGCTTGCAAGGTTCACGGATGCTGGTGCACCACAACGTGCTAGGAACTGGAGTGAGCTGCTTAGACTGTGGGGAAAAAATGCAGCCGTTACCTACACGATGTTAACTTTACGTTAGTATCCCGTATAATGTTTTTATTAAAACGCTGAAGATTAACAGTTAGGGACGTCTTCTGCTTTTGAAGGTAGGGTTTATGTGCAACATAGAAGACAGACTCGTACTATGCACTTGCAGGCTTCCTGTGATTACGCTTCTGTTCGATACTTGAGCTCCCTGTGCCATGGAAAACGAATGGCCGCTGATCTTCCACTTCACTAAATTCTTTGCTGATTCAGTTAAGCCATTTGTCTCCTGCCTCTGTGTGGACCACGTCGAATAGAAAAACTGCTTGGGAAATGATCGACCCAAATTAAAACATACCGGAGGTCGCTAATCTGAAGTACTGGCCCGTCTCCTTGCCCCCATCATCTTGCATGCTGAATCCCACTTCTGGAGGGGGCTCTGTAAATATGTTGTATTTTGTGTATAGAAAGTATTGATATCACGTAAGAAAAATCAACGTTTCGGCTTGTGTTTGGGGTATCTGGTAATCTGCTTCTGTACGAGTTCAGTGGGGCATATTGATTTGCTTAAGCTATCGCCTTTCTCTGAAGCCAATTACGTTTTAACTGTTTACTCTTCCTCCAGTGCCTTGCGTTCCATGATCTTTCACCCCAAGCTCCGACGCTTTTCCTAGTCATGCCTAAGGAGCCGATGATCAGGTTATCTGAAGCAGAAGATTCTGGTGAATCTGTAAGTACCGTGGAAGCTTTCTGTACGCTAAACTGTACCTGTAATTAGCTCCTAGTTTACTAGACTCTTTCCCGTCCCCTCTTTTCCTCTTGATAGGGCACAGTAGGCTATTTTGGGTTTTCTGGCGCTATAATCTTTTGCCTCTAGCTTGTAATGGAATTGAGCCTTTTGACTAAAAGCAGTGATATAAAGCGACGCTCATCCCTGGGTATGTACTTCTGGTGCAAAATGCAGTGTTGTTTTGGAGCGCAGTCTGATGCCTATTGTCATGGTTTAGAGCAAGAGTAGCAGTACTTCTTCTAATACGGAGAAGAGGGCTTGGGGTTTTTGGCAGGTCGGGGTGAGGAAGGGCAAAGCTGGTTGAGAGGTGCTGGATGCTTCGCTTTTGGCTATAAAAGTCAAGTTCAAAGACTCTGTAAACCCACGCAAAAGGCAGCCTAAAGTTTATTTTCCACCAGAATTGCTTACGTTGCCTGAAGACATAATGGGGGCTTTAACCCGGAGACAACCTTAGCTTCTGTGGCTGTTTTGTAGTCCGTTACTGTCTAGCTTGAAAAAAATTGCATAGCTCTTTTTTTTCCCTATGGTGTGCATAATCGGTCTCTGTAGCTTTGCTTGGAAAATGTCAGTTGCAGGCGGACGGACAGTAATTGGAAGCGCAGTGGTTGGATTGCTAGGAATTGGCTGACTGGTTTCTCTGGGTGGTCCTCCGCTCTCATTCCTTCCCTTCCTGCCCTCTCCCCTCTTTGTGCGTGGCTTTTTATCTTATTTATTTATGGTTTTGTACTTCCTTCTCCAGCTTCTCGGGCACTTAATGATTGTTGGCAAGAAGCGTGCTGCTCGCCTGGGCCTGACCAATGGATTCCGGACGGGTGTGGATGAAGGGCCCGAGGGTGGGCAGTCTGTCTGTCACGTACACCTACGTCTTCTGGGTGGCCGTCAGTTGGGCTGGCCGCCTGGCTAAGACTTTTGCGCCACAAGAGTTGCCGCACGTGTACAAATCGCCACTGAATGGATTTCGTCTGTTGCCCGTCAATCTAGCCACTGTTGATGTCTAATTTTTTGTGACGTGTGTCTGTGGAAGGCGATAAAAGCTTTGAGCAGCAGTTGCACAATAAAGATTTAGCATGGGGATATCATCTCTGTCTTGTGCGTCTTACTGAGGGAAATAGTTCTGCAAGTTAAAACGGTGTCTCCCCGGAGTGTAAGTATGTGGAATGTTTCAGTCTGTTAACAGTGTTCTATAGCTAGATGGTGATTTGCCCAGTCATTTGAAGCGTGACGCTGGAACCGCTTGGCAGTCTCCTGCGTCTTGTAGGAAGCAAGCTCTTGGCTTTTTGGAAGTGGTACGCAAATGTACATAAAGCCAGCGTAGGCTGCTGCTAAAACTTTAGAAAATACTGTATGTGACGCTACAGGCGTGCCATACAAGGGTGGCTTCGGCACAGTGCAACGTGTTGGAAGCATCCAACTCCTGTTGGAGCACTTTATCGATGGCTGTGTGATAAGGCCCCGTTGCTATCCCTTTTCTGGTGAGGAGGGATATGGTAGGAGAAAACAATCGGCCTGAATGGCAGCTGCGGTGCTTCCATAGCACAGTGGAATATCTCTTTTGTCAGGTTGGGTCAGCTGTCCCGGCTCTGTCCCCTCCCACCCTCTTGCCCACCCACCCCCAGCTTGCTGGCCTTTGGGGGCGGGGTGGTTGTGGAGAGACAGCCTCCATGCTGTGGGAGCACTGCTCAGCAGCAGCCAAAACATTGGTGCGTTATCAACACCCTTCTAGCTACAACTACAAGGCACAGCGCTATGAGGGCTGCTATGGGGAAAGTTAACTCCATCCCAGCCAGACCCAAACCAAAACTACATCACAGGGAGACGGCAACCTTCATCTTTCTTTAACAGCTATTAAAAAAGGGAGATGGGCATGGGAAAGCAGGGCCATCCTTCGTTGCCCTTGAACACGGTGCTACTGAGGCACCGGAGACGCCCACTGGGAGGCGTCTTCATCTCTTCTATATCCCCAAGCGATCAGGTGAAGTTTGGTGACACGGGCGCGTAAGTAACCCGAGGACTTCACCTTCATTTAATCTTCCCGGGGAGGAGATGGAAATGATTTACCCGAAGTAGATGGAAACTGACATATGATGTTTCCTTGAAACTGCCCTGGTGCAGTGTTTGCTTACTGAATGATTGAGCTAGGTAACATCTATTGTTCTGTCTGTGTAAACTCCCTAAGGTATCTAGAAGGCGTTCCCGCTTCTGGGGGCGGGGGAATTTTGAAGAAGCTGGGTATGGCTTATACGTTCAGAGAGACCGGGTGATTACCGTAGGTTCTAGAAGTCTGTGGCGCCTGGTGGAATTTATGTCTCGCCTCGCAGGCGACGTTGCCGATACTTTGCTCCAAACCAGAGAGAGCACAGGGTTATTAAACAGTGATCCACTGAAGAATCGTAGAATCCTAGAGCAGCCCGGGTGGGAAGGGACCTCGAAAGATCATCGGGCCCAACCTTTTTTTGTGGGAAAGGGAGCCTAGATGAGATTATCTAGCACCCTGTCCGATCGCATCTTGAAAACCTCCAGCGATGGGGACTCCACCACATCCCTGGGGAGGCTGTTCCAGTGGATGATTGTTCTCACTGTAAAAAAAACCCGTCTGTCTTGTATCGAGAGGAAACCTCTCTCCTGGTGCAACTTGTACCCGTTGCCCCTTGTCTCCTCCACGTGGCTCCTTGTGAAGAGAGAGCCTCCGTCCTCTTTGTAGCCACCCTTTAAGTACTGGAACAGTGTGATGAGGTCCCCCCTGAGCCTTCTCTTCTCCAAGGGAGAAAAGGCCCAACTCCTTCAGCCTTTCCTCCTAGGGCAGGTCCTCCAGCCCTTTGATCGTCTTCGTGGCCCTCCTTGGGACCCTCTCCAGCCTGTCTGCGTCTTTTTTTGAATTGTGGGGACCAGAACTGGACACGGTGCTCCAGGTGCGGCCTCTGTGAGAAGAGGCCAGGGTCTGCCCTGTGCCGGACGCAGCTGGTTCCAGCCAGCTAGGCACCGGACTCACCGCAGGCCAAAGCTGAGCAACTCGGCGAAGCTGGTGGCGCCCCTGTGAAAACATATCTAAGAAAGGGCAAAACGCTGTCCGGGGCAGGTATTTCCCTGCTGCCCGTGGATCCGGCAGCTGGATGTTTCCCGAAGGAACTTTTTCATCCTATTTTCTCCCCCTGTCCTGTTGAGGAGGGGCAGCTGGGTGGGCCCCTGGCAGCCGGCCAAGGTCAACCTAAAGCAAAACAAAGGGCAACAAAGCCTAAAAGGCTGATTCCTCCACGTAGAAGTTGAAGGGGGTTGGCGGTTTAAAGAATGATAGTGACTGGGGTAGGAACAGGACGTTTTGGAGCTAGAAAAGTCGGGAAATATCTGGGGATCCAGTCACTTTGAGGGGGGGAAGTTTCAAGAGAAAAAGCCGCCTTTCTGAGCAATAAGAGGTTCTTGTGAGAAAAAGGATCCAAGGGTGGCGTTGTAGTGGGTGTCTGCTATAGGCCGCCTGACCAGGAAGAACAAGCGGACGAGGCCCTCTACAGACAGATAGGAGCAGCCTCGCGTTCGCAGGCCCTGGTCCCCACGGGGGACTTCAGCCACCCCGATATCTGCTGGAGGGACAACACAGCAGGGCAACCGTGCAAAGCTGACCCAACCACCCGCCCGCATTAGAACCAGTGCCACCAGATAAGCACGTAAGGCATTAGTAATCGGAGATTCCCTACTGAGAGGCACCGAAGCACCCATTTGCCGTCCAGACGATTTCTCTAGAGAAGTCTGCTGCCTCCCAGGAGCTCGCGTTCGTGGCGCCACCGAGAGGCTGCCGAGCCTGGTGAACCCTACAGATTATCATCCGCTCCTACTATTCCGTGTAGGGTCTGACGAGGCAACTTAGAACCCTCCAAAGAGACTATATGGCCCTCGGAGCAATGTTAAAAGGATCAGGAGCACAGGTGGTGGTCTCCTCTATCCTCCCAGTCAGAGGAAGGGGTCCAGGAAGGAGGAGACGAATTGAACAGGTGAACGCCTGGCTGCGTAGCTGGTGCCATACGCAAGGTTTTGGCTTCTATGATCGCGGATCTACCTTTGAGAAGCCGGGTCTGTTGGGAGCCGATGGGATTCACCTGACCAAGCGGGGCAAGAGGGTCTTCGCCAACAAGCTGGCCAGACTTACAAGGAGGGCTTTAAACTAGACTCAGCGGGGGAAGGGGATGGAGTTTTGAGCAACAGAGAAGAGCCGGGGGCTGCTGATGCGTTAGGAACCAACAGGGGAACACCTGAGAAATGCCGCAAAGGAATTGGGGCTCGATCCTCCAAAAAGGTGACGCGGTCGACAGCCCAACTGAAGTGCCTCTATCCCAATGCACGCAGCACGGGTAACAGACAGGAGGAGTTGGAAGCCACCGTGCAGCTGGAAAGCTACGGCCTAATCGCTATCACTGAAACTTGGTGGGATGACTCACGCGACTGGAGCGCTGCAATCGATGGCTATAAGCTGTTCAGAAGGAAGGAGAGGCGGGGGGGTTGCCCGCTATGTAAAAAAAAAAAAAAAGAAAAAAGAAAAAAGGATTGATTGCACAGAGCTGTCTTTGAAAGACAGCGATGAACAGGTTGAGAGCTTACGGGTGAAAATTAGAGGCCAAGCCAACAAAGGAAACCTCGTGGTTGGTGTCTGCTCTAGGCCGCCCGATCAAGGGGAGGATGTTGACGAAGCGTTCTTACTTCAACTACCAGAAGCATCGCACTCGCAGGCGAAGAGTAAAGTCAAGACCCTGAATTTTAGGAGAGCGAACTTTCGGGTGTTTAAAGAACTAGTGGATGGGACCCCCTGGGAAACTGCCCTCGGGGATAAAGGAGCAGAAGGGAGCTGGCAGCTCTTTAAGGACGTTTTTCTTAGAGCACAAGAGCTCCCGATTCCCACGCGTAAGAAATCAGGCAAGGAAGGCAGGAGACCAGCATGGCTGAGCAAGGACCTTCTGGTCGAGCTGAAGCGCAAGAAGGAAATGCATAGGCAGCGGAAGCGGGGACACGCATCCTGGGAAGAATATAGGGATGCTGCCCGGGTGTGTAGGGATGGGATCAGGAAAGCTAAGGCACAGCTGGAGCTGAATTTGGCAAGGGATGTGAAGAATCACGAGAAGGGCTTCTACAGGTGCGCTGGTCAGAAAAGGAAGACTAAAGAAAACGTACACACCACCCCCCCACCCACCCCACCCCCCCCCCGATAAATAAGACAGGAGATCTAGTGACAACCGACACGGAGAAGGCTGATGAAGCATGGGCTGGATGAGCAGACAGTGGGGTGGGTTGAAAACTGGCTGAACAGCTGGGCCCAGAGGGTGGTGATCAGTGGCGTGAAGCCTAGCTGGAGGCCAGTAACTAGCGGTGCACCCCGGGGGTCAATACTGGGTCCGATCCTGTTCAACGTCCTAATTAATGATCTGGATGACGGGTAGACAGACTGCACCCTCAGCGAGTTTGCTGATGATACAAAACTGGGAGGAGCGGCTGATACACCAGAGGGTCGTGCTGCCATCCGGAGGGACCCCGACAGGCTGGAGAAACGGGCGGGCAGGAGCCTCGTGCGGTTCGACAAGGGGAAGCGCAAAGTCCTGCACCTGGGGAGGAACAACCCCATGCACCAGCGTATGCTGGAGGCCGACCGGCTGGAAAGCAGCTTTGCAGAAAAGGACGTGGGGGGCTCCTGGCGGACACCAAGTTGAACGTGAGCCGACAATGTGCCCTTGCCGCAAAGGCGGCTGAGGATATCCTTAGCCCGATATAGAGGAAAGCAGGGTTTATATATGTTACAATACAGTTGCGTAGACCACTCCAATTGCTCACTATCCCCGGGGGTGCAGGGCACCACAGACCACCCTTGGGCAGCTTTGGGGGCACTGCCTATTTTTCTAAAAGCCTCCTACCCAGCTTAGCGCAAATCCTATCTTGATCTGCCCTCCAGCCCTCAAGCCACCAGTGCTGAACACACGCTTTGTATTTTATTTTCTCCCAGGAGGCGTGCAGCTCAGAAACGTCTGCAATTGAAGTGGGGCTTTCAGGGAACAATTTCGAGCAACTTCTGTTGGTTCTGCGAAATGTTCTGAAAAGTTAAGGCCTGCCCTGCCCTGGCAAAAGCAGTCATTTGACTGGAGGGAGCAGCACCAAAAAGGCACCAGCACGTTTGGGGTGGACTTGATGCGGTAATAAATAACAATAAATAGTACTTCTAGCTACAACAGCCTCTTCTGAGACCTCGTTGCCCGCCCACAGGGTCGCAGCACTACACGGCACAGATCCCTCCGCGGACTCGCCCAACGTCTTCTCCCTCCACCCCCAGGTCGGATCCCTCCGCGCCCCGAGGGCACGCAAACTCCCTGAGCCCCGGTAAGCGCCAGGCCGACGAGGGCGGGCCCGCCGAGGGGGCGGGGACAAGCGAAAACGACAGGCGAGACAGCCAATCGAGACGCGGGATCGGCCGGCGGCGATCTGGCGGCCCAATGGGCGCCGCGGAGGGCCTGGCCGAGTGGAGGAAGCGCGGGGGCGACGACGGGCGTTGTCGTGGCTGACGAGATTATTGGGGCGCGGGCCGCCCGGCCCGGCGGCGCCGCTACTGTCTTCGGAAAGATCATCGGCAAGGCGCTTCCCCGCCAACGTCATCTACGAGGACGAGGAGGTAGCCGCGGCTTTGCTCTGTGCGCGGTTCCTCTTCCCTTCCCCCCCTCCCCCTCCCCCCGCGCTCGCAGGCACCCTGAGCCGAGGACCCGTTGCGCGGTGCCCGGGAGCGCGGCAGGGCGGGTGGCGGCGTTGCTGCGGGTGGGTGGAGGGACGGGGGACGGACGGGGCCTCTCTGGGTTGTGGCGCTCTCTACTGCACCATCCCTAAAACATCGCGCTTCTTCGGTGCCCCCCCCGGCTGCCGCGGCGCGTACTGGGTTGCTGGTGCTGTCCGGCTCGCCTCGGTTCGCAGCCCCACCGTGTCGTGTGCGCGCGCGCGCGCGCGTGCGTAGAGGAGGGCCTCTGACGGCAACGCACTTGGTGGCAGCCGCAGACGTTTGCCGCGTGATATCCCTTTGGCGCTGCAAGTCGTGCAAAGTTTGCTGCCGAGGGATGGGAGTGGTCCTACCTCGTGTAGGATGACAGTCTTGAAACCTTAGATTGAGCACACGCAGTCAGTCTCCTCGGGGATTCCAGGTGGGGGGGGGTGTACGTATGTAAACAGTGAAGGTCTGAGTAGTGACCGTAACGAGTTAGTTCTGCATAGGAGAAATGCAGGTCTTGATGTGCCTCGTAATAGCATTATAGAGATTTCACAGCTCTGCTGTGCTAGGCTTTGGTTCTGAGCCCCCAAACTGGATTATCAAAGCAAAGAGTTACAGCTTTTCTTATTTTTCTTAAAAAAAAAAAAAAAAAATCTAGAAACCGGTCATCCTGCAGGCTGCAAAAGCTTCCCAGACCTTGTTTCTGTGGTGAAGTGGGACCGTGGTAACAGCATGCTTGCAAGGTTCACGGATGCTGGTGCACCACAACGTGCTAGGAACTGGAGTGAGCTGCTTAGACTGTGGGGAAAAAATGCAGCCGTTACCTACACGATGTTAACTTTACGTTAGTATCCCGTATAATGTTTTTATTAAAACGCTGAAGATTAACAGTTAGGGACGTCTTCTGCTTTTGAAGGTAGGGTTTATGTGCAACATAGAAGACAGACTCGTACTATGCACTTGCAGGCTTCCTGTGATTACGCTTCTGTTCGATACTTGAGCTCCCTGTGCCATGGAAAACGAATGGCCGCTGATCTTCCACTTCACTAAATTCTTTGCTGATTCAGTTAAGCCATTTGTCTCCTGCCTCTGTGTGGACCACGTCGAATAGAAAAACTGCTTGGGAAATGATCGACCCAAATTAAAACATACCGGAGGTCGCTAATCTGAAGTACTGGCCCGTCTCCTTGCCCCCATCATCTTGCATGCTGAATCCCACTTCTGGAGGGGGCTCTGTAAATATGTTGTATTTTGTGTATAGAAAGTATTGATATCACGTAAGAAAAATCAACGTTTCGGCTTGTGTTTGGGGTATCTGGTAATCTGCTTCTGTACGAGTTCAGTGGGGCATATTGATTTGCTTAAGCTATCGCCTTTCTCTGAAGCCAATTACGTTTTAACTGTTTACTCTTCCTCCAGTGCCTTGCGTTCCATGATCTTTCACCCCAAGCTCCGACGCTTTTCCTAGTCATGCCTAAGGAGCCGATGATCAGGTTATCTGAAGCAGAAGATTCTGGTGAATCTGTAAGTACCGTGGAAGCTTTCTGTACGCTAAACTGTACCTGTAATTAGCTCCTAGTTTACTAGACTCTTTCCCGTCCCCTCTTTTCCTCTTGATAGGGCACAGTAGGCTATTTTGGGTTTTCTGGCGCTATAATCTTTTGCCTCTAGCTTGTAATGGAATTGAGCCTTTTGACTAAAAGCAGTGATATAAAGCGACGCTCATCCCTGGGTATGTACTTCTGGTGCAAAATGCAGTGTTGTTTTGGAGCGCAGTCTGATGCCTATTGTCATGGTTTAGAGCAAGAGTAGCAGTACTTCTTCTAATACGGAGAAGAGGGCTTGGGGTTTTTGGCAGGTCGGGGTGAGGAAGGGCAAAGCTGGTTGAGAGGTGCTGGATGCTTCGCTTTTGGCTATAAAAGTCAAGTTCAAAGACTCTGTAAACCCACGCAAAAGGCAGCCTAAAGTTTATTTTCCACCAGAATTGCTTACGTTGCCTGAAGACATAATGGGGGCTTTAACCCGGAGACAACCTTAGCTTCTGTGGCTGTTTTGTAGTCCGTTACTGTCTAGCTTGAAAAAAATTGCATAGCTCTTTTTTTTCCCTATGGTGTGCATAATCGGTCTCTGTAGCTTTGCTTGGAAAATGTCAGTTGCAGGCGGACGGACAGTAATTGGAAGCGCAGTGGTTGGATTGCTAGGAATTGGCTGACTGGTTTCTCTGGGTGGTCCTCCGCTCTCATTCCTTCCCTTCCTGCCCTCTCCCCTCTTTGTGCGTGGCTTTTTATCTTATTTATTTATGGTTTTGTACTTCCTTCTCCAGCTTCTCGGGCACTTAATGATTGTTGGCAAGAAGCGTGCTGCTCGCCTGGGCCTGACCAATGGATTCCGGACGGGTGTGGATGAAGGGCCCGAGGGTGGGCAGTCTGTCTGTCACGTACACCTACGTCTTCTGGGTGGCCGTCAGTTGGGCTGGCCGCCTGGCTAAGACTTTTGCGCCACAAGAGTTGCCGCACGTGTACAAATCGCCACTGAATGGATTTCGTCTGTTGCCCGTCAATCTAGCCACTGTTGATGTCTAATTTTTTGTGACGTGTGTCTGTGGAAGGCGATAAAAGCTTTGAGCAGCAGTTGCACAATAAAGATTTAGCATGGGGATATCATCTCTGTCTTGTGCGTCTTACTGAGGGAAATAGTTCTGCAAGTTAAAACGGTGTCTCCCCGGAGTGTAAGTATGTGGAATGTTTCAGTCTGTTAACAGTGTTCTATAGCTAGATGGTGATTTGCCCAGTCATTTGAAGCGTGACGCTGGAACCGCTTGGCAGTCTCCTGCGTCTTGTAGGAAGCAAGCTCTTGGCTTTTTGGAAGTGGTACGCAAATGTACATAAAGCCAGCGTAGGCTGCTGCTAAAACTTTAGAAAATACTGTATGTGACGCTACAGGCGTGCCATACAAGGGTGGCTTCGGCACAGTGCAACGTGTTGGAAGCATCCAACTCCTGTTGGAGCACTTTATCGATGGCTGTGTGATAAGGCCCCGTTGCTATCCCTTTTCTGGTGAGGAGGGATATGGTAGGAGAAAACAATCGGCCTGAATGGCAGCTGCGGTGCTTCCATAGCACAGTGGAATATCTCTTTTGTCAGGTTGGGTCAGCTGTCCCGGCTCTGTCCCCTCCCACCCTCTTGCCCACCCACCCCCAGCTTGCTGGCCTTTGGGGGCGGGGTGGTTGTGGAGAGACAGCCTCCATGCTGTGGGAGCACTGCTCAGCAGCAGCCAAAACATTGGTGCGTTATCAACACCCTTCTAGCTACAACTACAAGGCACAGCGCTATGAGGGCTGCTATGGGGAAAGTTAACTCCATCCCAGCCAGACCCAAACCAAAACTACATCACAGGGAGACGGCAACCTTCATCTTTCTTTAACAGCTATTAAAAAAGGGAGATGGGCATGGGAAAGCAGGGCCATCCTTCGTTGCCCTTGAACACGGTGCTACTGAGGCACCGGAGACGCCCACTGGGAGGCGTCTTCATCTCTTCTATATCCCCAAGCGATCAGGTGAAGTTTGGTGACACGGGCGCGTAAGTAACCCGAGGACTTCACCTTCATTTAATCTTCCCGGGGAGGAGATGGAAATGATTTACCCGAAGTAGATGGAAACTGACATATGATGTTTCCTTGAAACTGCCCTGGTGCAGTGTTTGCTTACTGAACGATTGAGCTAGGTAACATCTATTGTTCTGTCTGTGTAAACTCCCTAAGGTATCTAGAAGGCGTTCCCGCTTCTGGGGGCGGGGGAATTTTGAAGAAGCTGGGTATGGCTTATACGTTCAGAGAGACCGGGTGATTACCGTAGGTTCTAGAAGTCTGTGGCGCCTGGTGGAATTTATGTCTCGCCTCGCAGGCGACGTTGCCGATACTTTGCTCCAAACCAGAGAGAGCACAGGGTTATTAAACAGTGATCCACTGAAGAATCGTAGAATCCTAGAGCAGCCCGGGTGGGAAGGGACCTCGAAAGATCATCGGGCCCAACCTTTTTTTGTGGGAAAGGGAGCCTAGATGAGATTATCTAGCACCCTGTCCGATCGCATCTTGAAAACCTCCAGCGATGGGGACTCCACCACATCCCTGGGGAGGCTGTTCCAGTGGATGATTGTTCTCACTGTAAAAAAAACCCGTCTGTCTTGTATCGAGAGGAAACCTCTCTCCTGGTGCAACTTGTACCCGTTGCCCCTTGTCTCCTCCACGTGGCTCCTTGTGAAGAGAGAGCCTCCGTCCTCTTTGTAGCCACCCTTTAAGTACTGGAACAGTGTGATGAGGTCCCCCCTGAGCCTTCTCTTCTCCAAGGGAGAAAAGGCCCAACTCCTTCAGCCTTTCCTCCTAGGGCAGGTCCTCCAGCCCTTTGATCGTCTTCGTGGCCCTCCTTGGGACCCTCTCCAGCCTGTCTGCGTCTTTTTTTGAATTGTGGGGACCAGAACTGGACACGGTGCTCCAGGTGCGGCCTCTGTGAGAAGAGGCCAGGGTCTGCCCTGTGCCGGACGCAGCTGGTTCCAGCCAGCTAGGCACCGGACTCACCGCAGGCCAAAGCTGAGCAACTCGGCGAAGCTGGTGGCGCCCCTGTGAAAACATATCTAAGAAAGGGCAAAACGCTGTCCGGGGCAGGTATTTCCCTGCTGCCCGTGGATCCGGCAGCTGGATGTTTCCCGAAGGAACTTTTTCATCCTATTTTCTCCCCCTGTCCTGTTGAGGAGGGGCAGCTGGGTGGGCCCCTGGCAGCCGGCCAAGGTCAACCTAAAGCAAAACAAAGGGCAACAAAGCCTAAAAGGCTGATTCCTCCACGTAGAAGTTGAAGGGGGTTGGCGGTTTAAAGAATGATAGTGACTGGGGTAGGAACAGGACGTTTTGGAGCTAGAAAAGTCGGGAAATATCTGGGGATCCAGTCACTTTGAGGGAGGGAAGTTTCAAGAGAAAAAGCCGCCTTTCTGAGCAATAAGAGGTTCTTGTGAGAAAAAGGATCCAAGGGTGGCGTTGTAGTGGGTGTCTGCTATAGGCCGCCTGACCAGGAAGAACAAGCGGACGAGGCCCTCTACAGACAGATAGGAGCAGCCTCGCGTTCGCAGGCCCTGGTCCCCACGGGGGACTTCAGCCACCCCGATATCTGCTGGAGGGACAACACAGCAGGGCAACCGTGCAAAGCTGACCCAACCACCCGCCCGCATTAGAACCAGTGCCACCAGATAAGCACGTAAGGCATTAGTAATCGGAGATTCCCTACTGAGAGGCACCGAAGCACCCATTTGCCGTCCAGACGATTTCTCTAGAGAAGTCTGCTGCCTCCCAGGAGCTCGCGTTCGTGGCGCCACCGAGAGGCTGCCGAGCCTGGTGAACCCTACAGATTATCATCCGCTCCTACTATTCCGTGTAGGGTCTGACGAGGCAACTTAGAACCCTCCAAAGAGACTATATGGCCCTCGGAGCAATGTTAAAAGGATCAGGAGCACAGGTGGTGGTCTCCTCTATCCTCCCAGTCAGAGGAAGGGGTCCAGGAAGGAGGAGACGAATTGAACAGGTGAACGCCTGGCTGCGTAGCTGGTGCCATACGCAAGGTTTTGGCTTCTATGATCGCGGATCTACCTTTGAGAAGCCGGGTCTGTTGGGAGCCGATGGGATTCACCTGACCAAGCGGGGCAAGAGGGTCTTCGCCAACAAGCTGGCCAGACTTACAAGGAGGGCTTTAAACTAGACTCAGCGGGGGAAGGGGATGGAGTTTTGAGCAACAGAGAAGAGCCGGGGGCTGCTGATGCGTTAGGAACCAACAGGGGAACACCTGAGAAATGCCGCAAAGGAATTGGGGCTCGATCCTCCAAAAAGGTGACGCGGTCGACAGCCCAACTGAAGTGCCTCTATCCCAATGCACGCAGCACGGGTAACAGACAGGAGGAGTTGGAAGCCACCGTGCAGCTGGAAAGCTACGGCCTAATCGCTATCACTGAAACTTGGTGGGATGACTCACGCGACTGGAGCGCTGCAATCGATGGCTATAAGCTGTTCAGAAGGAAGGAGAGGCGGGGGGGTTGCCCGCTATGTAAAAAAAAAAAAAAAGAAAAAAGAAAAAAGGATTGATTGCACAGAGCTGTCTTTGAAAGACAGCGATGAACAGGTTGAGAGCTTACGGGTGAAAATTAGAGGCCAAGCCAACAAAGGAAACCTCGTGGTTGGTGTCTGCTCTAGGCCGCCCGATCAAGGGGAGGATGTTGACGAAGCGTTCTTACTTCAACTACCAGAAGCATCGCACTCGCAGGCGAAGAGTAAAGTCAAGACCCTGAATTTTAGGAGAGCGAACTTTCGGGTGTTTAAAGAACTAGTGGATGGGACCCCCTGGGAAACTGCCCTCGGGGATAAAGGAGCAGAAGGGAGCTGGCAGCTCTTTAAGGACGTTTTTCTTAGAGCACAAGAGCTCCCGATTCCCACGCGTAAGAAATCAGGCAAGGAAGGCAGGAGACCAGCATGGCTGAGCAAGGACCTTCTGGTCGAGCTGAAGCGCAAGAAGGAAATGCATAGGCAGCGGAAGCGGGGACACGCATCCTGGGAAGAATATAGGGATGCTGCCCGGGTGTGTAGGGATGGGATCAGGAAAGCTAAGGCACAGCTGGAGCTGAATTTGGCAAGGGATGTGAAGAATCACGAGAAGGGCTTCTACAGGTGCGTTGGTCAGAAAAGGAAGACTAAAGAAAACGTACACACCACCCCCCCACCCACACCACCCCCCCCCCGATAAATAAGACAGGAGATCTAGTGACAACCGACACGGAGAAGGCTGATGAAGCATGGGCTGGATGAGCAGACAGTGGGGTGGGTTGAAAACTGGCTGAACAGCTGGGCCCAGAGGGTGGTGATCAGTGGCGTGAAGCCTAGCTGGAGGCCAGTAACTAGCGGTGCACCCCGGGGGTCAATACTGGGTCCGATCCTGTTCAACGTCCTAATTAATGATCTGGATGACGGGTAGACAGACTGCACCCTCAGCGAGTTTGCTGATGATACAAAACTGGGAGGAGCGGCTGATACACCAGAGGGTCGTGCTGCCATCCGGAGGGACCCCGACAGGCTGGAGAAACGGGCGGGCAGGAGCCTCGTGCGGTTCGACAAGGGGAAGCGCAAAGTCCTGCACCTGGGGAGGAACAACCCCATGCACCAGCGTATGCTGGAGGCCGACCGGCTGGAAAGCAGCTTTGCAGAAAAGGACGTGGGGGGCTCCTGGCGGACACCAAGTTGAACGTGAGCCGACAATGTGCCCTTGCCGCAAAGGCGGCTGAGGATATCCTTAGCCCGATATAGAGGAAAGCAGGGTTTATATATGTTACAATACAGTTGCGTAGACCACTCCAATTGCTCACTATCCCCGGGGGTGCAGGGCACCACAGACCACCCTTGGGCAGCTTTGGGGGCACTGCCTATTTTTCTAAAAGCCTCCTACCCAGCTTAGCGCAAATCCTATCTTGATCTGCCCTCCAGCCCTCAAGCCACCAGTGCTGAACACACGCTTTGTATTTTATTTTCTCCCAGGAGGCGTGCAGCTCAGAAACGTCTGCAATTGAAGTGGGGCTTTCAGGGAACAATTTCGAGCAACTTCTGTTGGTTCTGCGAAATGTTCTGAAAAGTTAAGGCCTGCCCTGCCCTGGCAAAAGCAGTCATTTGACTGGAGGGAGCAGCACCAAAAAGGCACCAGCACGTTTGGGGTGGACTTGATGCGGTAATAAATAACAATAAATAGTACTTCTAGCTACAACAGCCTCTTCTGAGACCTCGTTGCCCGCCCACAGGGTCGCAGCACTACACGGCACAGATCCCTCCGCGGACTCGCCCAACGTCTTCTCCCTCCACCCCCAGG
The DNA here is from genome assembly GCF_964195595.1 of Calonectris borealis. NCBI lineage: Eukaryota > Metazoa > Chordata > Aves > Procellariiformes > Procellariidae > Calonectris > Calonectris borealis. The sequence goes on along the minus strand of NC_134351.1, from coordinate 53,715,903 downwards.
TCGGATCCCTCCGCGCCCCGAGGGCACGCAAACTCCCTGAGCCCCGGTAAGCGCCAGGCCGACGAGGGCGGGCCCGCCGAGGGGGCGGGGACAAGCGAAAACGACAGGCGAGACAGCCAATCGAGACGCGGGATCGGCCGGCGGCGATCTGGCGGCCCAATGGGCGCCGCGGAGGGCCTGGCCGAGTGGAGGAAGCGCGGGGGCGACGACGGGCGTTGTCGTGGCTGACGAGATTATTGGGGCGCGGGCCGCCCGGCCCGGCGGCGCCGCTACTGTCTTCGGAAAGATCATCGGCAAGGCGCTTCCCCGCCAACGTCATCTACGAGGACGAGGAGGTAGCCGCGGCTTTGCTCTGTGCGCGGTTCCTCTTCCCTTCCCCCCCTCCCCCTCCCCCCGCGCTCGCAGGCACCCTGAGCCGAGGACCCGTTGCGCGGTGCCCGGGAGCGCGGCAGGGCGGGTGGCGGCGTTGCTGCGGGTGGGTGGAGGGACGGGGGACGGACGGGGCCTCTCTGGGTTGTGGCGCTCTCTACTGCACCATCCCTAAAACATCGCGCTTCTTCGGTGCCCCCCCCGGCTGCCGCGGCGCGTACTGGGTTGCTGGTGCTGTCCGGCTCGCCTCGGTTCGCAGCCCCACCGTGTCGTGTGCGCGCGCGCGCGCGCGTGCGTAGAGGAGGGCCTCTGACGGCAACGCACTTGGTGGCAGCCGCAGACGTTTGCCGCGTGATATCCCTTTGGCGCTGCAAGTCGTGCAAAGTTTGCTGCCGAGGGATGGGAGTGGTCCTACCTCGTGTAGGATGACAGTCTTGAAACCTTAGATTGAGCACACGCAGTCAGTCTCCTCGGGGATTCCAGGTGGGGGGGGGTGTACGTATGTAAACAGTGAAGGTCTGAGTAGTGACCGTAACGAGTTAGTTCTGCATAGGAGAAATGCAGGTCTTGATGTGCCTCGTAATAGCATTATAGAGATTTCACAGCTCTGCTGTGCTAGGCTTTGGTTCTGAGCCCCCAAACTGGATTATCAAAGCAAAGAGTTACAGCTTTTCTTATTTTTCTTAAAAAAAAAAAAAAAAAATCTAGAAACCGGTCATCCTGCAGGCTGCAAAAGCTTCCCAGACCTTGTTTCTGTGGTGAAGTGGGACCGTGGTAACAGCATGCTTGCAAGGTTCACGGATGCTGGTGCACCACAACGTGCTAGGAACTGGAGTGAGCTGCTTAGACTGTGGGGAAAAAATGCAGCCGTTACCTACACGATGTTAACTTTACGTTAGTATCCCGTATAATGTTTTTATTAAAACGCTGAAGATTAACAGTTAGGGACGTCTTCTGCTTTTGAAGGTAGGGTTTATGTGCAACATAGAAGACAGACTCGTACTATGCACTTGCAGGCTTCCTGTGATTACGCTTCTGTTCGATACTTGAGCTCCCTGTGCCATGGAAAACGAATGGCCGCTGATCTTCCACTTCACTAAATTCTTTGCTGATTCAGTTAAGCCATTTGTCTCCTGCCTCTGTGTGGACCACGTCGAATAGAAAAACTGCTTGGGAAATGATCGACCCAAATTAAAACATACCGGAGGTCGCTAATCTGAAGTACTGGCCCGTCTCCTTGCCCCCATCATCTTGCATGCTGAATCCCACTTCTGGAGGGGGCTCTGTAAATATGTTGTATTTTGTGTATAGAAAGTATTGATATCACGTAAGAAAAATCAACGTTTCGGCTTGTGTTTGGGGTATCTGGTAATCTGCTTCTGTACGAGTTCAGTGGGGCATATTGATTTGCTTAAGCTATCGCCTTTCTCTGAAGCCAATTACGTTTTAACTGTTTACTCTTCCTCCAGTGCCTTGCGTTCCATGATCTTTCACCCCAAGCTCCGACGCTTTTCCTAGTCATGCCTAAGGAGCCGATGATCAGGTTATCTGAAGCAGAAGATTCTGGTGAATCTGTAAGTACCGTGGAAGCTTTCTGTACGCTAAACTGTACCTGTAATTAGCTCCTAGTTTACTAGACTCTTTCCCGTCCCCTCTTTTCCTCTTGATAGGGCACAGTAGGCTATTTTGGGTTTTCTGGCGCTATAATCTTTTGCCTCTAGCTTGTAATGGAATTGAGCCTTTTGACTAAAAGCAGTGATATAAAGCGACGCTCATCCCTGGGTATGTACTTCTGGTGCAAAATGCAGTGTTGTTTTGGAGCGCAGTCTGATGCCTATTGTCATGGTTTAGAGCAAGAGTAGCAGTACTTCTTCTAATACGGAGAAGAGGGCTTGGGGTTTTTGGCAGGTCGGGGTGAGGAAGGGCAAAGCTGGTTGAGAGGTGCTGGATGCTTCGCTTTTGGCTATAAAAGTCAAGTTCAAAGACTCTGTAAACCCACGCAAAAGGCAGCCTAAAGTTTATTTTCCACCAGAATTGCTTACGTTGCCTGAAGACATAATGGGGGCTTTAACCCGGAGACAACCTTAGCTTCTGTGGCTGTTTTGTAGTCCGTTACTGTCTAGCTTGAAAAAAATTGCATAGCTCTTTTTTTTCCCTATGGTGTGCATAATCGGTCTCTGTAGCTTTGCTTGGAAAATGTCAGTTGCAGGCGGACGGACAGTAATTGGAAGCGCAGTGGTTGGATTGCTAGGAATTGGCTGACTGGTTTCTCTGGGTGGTCCTCCGCTCTCATTCCTTCCCTTCCTGCCCTCTCCCCTCTTTGTGCGTGGCTTTTTATCTTATTTATTTATGGTTTTGTACTTCCTTCTCCAGCTTCTCGGGCACTTAATGATTGTTGGCAAGAAGCGTGCTGCTCGCCTGGGCCTGACCAATGGATTCCGGACGGGTGTGGATGAAGGGCCCGAGGGTGGGCAGTCTGTCTGTCACGTACACCTACGTCTTCTGGGTGGCCGTCAGTTGGGCTGGCCGCCTGGCTAAGACTTTTGCGCCACAAGAGTTGCCGCACGTGTACAAATCGCCACTGAATGGATTTCGTCTGTTGCCCGTCAATCTAGCCACTGTTGATGTCTAATTTTTTGTGACGTGTGTCTGTGGAAGGCGATAAAAGCTTTGAGCAGCAGTTGCACAATAAAGATTTAGCATGGGGATATCATCTCTGTCTTGTGCGTCTTACTGAGGGAAATAGTTCTGCAAGTTAAAACGGTGTCTCCCCGGAGTGTAAGTATGTGGAATGTTTCAGTCTGTTAACAGTGTTCTATAGCTAGATGGTGATTTGCCCAGTCATTTGAAGCGTGACGCTGGAACCGCTTGGCAGTCTCCTGCGTCTTGTAGGAAGCAAGCTCTTGGCTTTTTGGAAGTGGTACGCAAATGTACATAAAGCCAGCGTAGGCTGCTGCTAAAACTTTAGAAAATACTGTATGTGACGCTACAGGCGTGCCATACAAGGGTGGCTTCGGCACAGTGCAACGTGTTGGAAGCATCCAACTCCTGTTGGAGCACTTTATCGATGGCTGTGTGATAAGGCCCCGTTGCTATCCCTTTTCTGGTGAGGAGGGATATGGTAGGAGAAAACAATCGGCCTGAATGGCAGCTGCGGTGCTTCCATAGCACAGTGGAATATCTCTTTTGTCAGGTTGGGTCAGCTGTCCCGGCTCTGTCCCCTCCCACCCTCTTGCCCACCCACCCCCAGCTTGCTGGCCTTTGGGGGCGGGGTGGTTGTGGAGAGACAGCCTCCATGCTGTGGGAGCACTGCTCAGCAGCAGCCAAAACATTGGTGCGTTATCAACACCCTTCTAGCTACAACTACAAGGCACAGCGCTATGAGGGCTGCTATGGGGAAAGTTAACTCCATCCCAGCCAGACCCAAACCAAAACTACATCACAGGGAGACGGCAACCTTCATCTTTCTTTAACAGCTATTAAAAAAGGGAGATGGGCATGGGAAAGCAGGGCCATCCTTCGTTGCCCTTGAACACGGTGCTACTGAGGCACCGGAGACGCCCACTGGGAGGCGTCTTCATCTCTTCTATATCCCCAAGCGATCAGGTGAAGTTTGGTGACACGGGCGCGTAAGTAACCCGAGGACTTCACCTTCATTTAATCTTCCCGGGGAGGAGATGGAAATGATTTACCCGAAGTAGATGGAAACTGACATATGATGTTTCCTTGAAACTGCCCTGGTGCAGTGTTTGCTTACTGAATGATTGAGCTAGGTAACATCTATTGTTCTGTCTGTGTAAACTCCCTAAGGTATCTAGAAGGCGTTCCCGCTTCTGGGGGCGGGGGAATTTTGAAGAAGCTGGGTATGGCTTATACGTTCAGAGAGACCGGGTGATTACCGTAGGTTCTAGAAGTCTGTGGCGCCTGGTGGAATTTATGTCTCGCCTCGCAGGCGACGTTGCCGATACTTTGCTCCAAACCAGAGAGAGCACAGGGTTATTAAACAGTGATCCACTGAAGAATCGTAGAATCCTAGAGCAGCCCGGGTGGGAAGGGACCTCGAAAGATCATCGGGCCCAACCTTTTTTTGTGGGAAAGGGAGCCTAGATGAGATTATCTAGCACCCTGTCCGATCGCATCTTGAAAACCTCCAGCGATGGGGACTCCACCACATCCCTGGGGAGGCTGTTCCAGTGGATGATTGTTCTCACTGTAAAAAAAACCCGTCTGTCTTGTATCGAGAGGAAACCTCTCTCCTGGTGCAACTTGTACCCGTTGCCCCTTGTCTCCTCCACGTGGCTCCTTGTGAAGAGAGAGCCTCCGTCCTCTTTGTAGCCACCCTTTAAGTACTGGAACAGTGTGATGAGGTCCCCCCTGAGCCTTCTCTTCTCCAAGGGAGAAAAGGCCCAACTCCTTCAGCCTTTCCTCCTAGGGCAGGTCCTCCAGCCCTTTGATCGTCTTCGTGGCCCTCCTTGGGACCCTCTCCAGCCTGTCTGCGTCTTTTTTTGAATTGTGGGGACCAGAACTGGACACGGTGCTCCAGGTGCGGCCTCTGTGAGAAGAGGCCAGGGTCTGCCCTGTGCCGGACGCAGCTGGTTCCAGCCAGCTAGGCACCGGACTCACCGCAGGCCAAAGCTGAGCAACTCGGCGAAGCTGGTGGCGCCCCTGTGAAAACATATCTAAGAAAGGGCAAAACGCTGTCCGGGGCAGGTATTTCCCTGCTGCCCGTGGATCCGGCAGCTGGATGTTTCCCGAAGGAACTTTTTCATCCTATTTTCTCCCCCTGTCCTGTTGAGGAGGGGCAGCTGGGTGGGCCCCTGGCAGCCGGCCAAGGTCAACCTAAAGCAAAACAAAGGGCAACAAAGCCTAAAAGGCTGATTCCTCCACGTAGAAGTTGAAGGGGGTTGGCGGTTTAAAGAATGATAGTGACTGGGGTAGGAACAGGACGTTTTGGAGCTAGAAAAGTCGGGAAATATCTGGGGATCCAGTCACTTTGAGGGAGGGAAGTTTCAAGAGAAAAAGCCGCCTTTCTGAGCAATAAGAGGTTCTTGTGAGAAAAAGGATCCAAGGGTGGCGTTGTAGTGGGTGTCTGCTATAGGCCGCCTGACCAGGAAGAACAAGCGGACGAGGCCCTCTACAGACAGATAGGAGCAGCCTCGCGTTCGCAGGCCCTGGTCCCCACGGGGGACTTCAGCCACCCCGATATCTGCTGGAGGGACAACACAGCAGGGCAACCGTGCAAAGCTGACCCAACCACCCGCCCGCATTAGAACCAGTGCCACCAGATAAGCACGTAAGGCATTAGTAATCGGAGATTCCCTACTGAGAGGCACCGAAGCACCCATTTGCCGTCCAGACGATTTCTCTAGAGAAGTCTGCTGCCTCCCAGGAGCTCGCGTTCGTGGCGCCACCGAGAGGCTGCCGAGCCTGGTGAACCCTACAGATTATCATCCGCTCCTACTATTCCGTGTAGGGTCTGACGAGGCAACTTAGAACCCTCCAAAGAGACTATATGGCCCTCGGAGCAATGTTAAAAGGATCAGGAGCACAGGTGGTGGTCTCCTCTATCCTCCCAGTCAGAGGAAGGGGTCCAGGAAGGAGGAGACGAATTGAACAGGTGAACGCCTGGCTGCGTAGCTGGTGCCATACGCAAGGTTTTGGCTTCTATGATCGCGGATCTACCTTTGAGAAGCCGGGTCTGTTGGGAGCCGATGGGATTCACCTGACCAAGCGGGGCAAGAGGGTCTTCGCCAACAAGCTGGCCAGACTTACAAGGAGGGCTTTAAACTAGACTCAGCGGGGGAAGGGGATGGAGTTTTGAGCAACAGAGAAGAGCCGGGGGCTGCTGATGCGTTAGGAACCAACAGGGGAACACCTGAGAAATGCCGCAAAGGAATTGGGGCTCGATCCTCCAAAAAGGTGACGCGGTCGACAGCCCAACTGAAGTGCCTCTATCCCAATGCACGCAGCACGGGTAACAGACAGGAGGAGTTGGAAGCCACCGTGCAGCTGGAAAGCTACGGCCTAATCGCTATCACTGAAACTTGGTGGGATGACTCACGCGACTGGAGCGCTGCAATCGATGGCTATAAGCTGTTCAGAAGGAAGGAGAGGCGGGGGGGTTGCCCGCTATGTAAAAAAAAAAAAAAAGAAAAAAGAAAAAAGGATTGATTGCACAGAGCTGTCTTTGAAAGACAGCGATGAACAGGTTGAGAGCTTACGGGTGAAAATTAGAGGCCAAGCCAACAAAGGAAACCTCGTGGTTGGTGTCTGCTCTAGGCCGCCCGATCAAGGGGAGGATGTTGACGAAGCGTTCTTACTTCAACTACCAGAAGCATCGCACTCGCAGGCGAAGAGTAAAGTCAAGACCCTGAATTTTAGGAGAGCGAACTTTCGGGTGTTTAAAGAACTAGTGGATGGGACCCCCTGGGAAACTGCCCTCGGGGATAAAGGAGCAGAAGGGAGCTGGCAGCTCTTTAAGGACGTTTTTCTTAGAGCACAAGAGCTCCCGATTCCCACGCGTAAGAAATCAGGCAAGGAAGGCAGGAGACCAGCATGGCTGAGCAAGGACCTTCTGGTCGAGCTGAAGCGCAAGAAGGAAATGCATAGGCAGCGGAAGCGGGGACACGCATCCTGGGAAGAATATAGGGATGCTGCCCGGGTGTGTAGGGATGGGATCAGGAAAGCTAAGGCACAGCTGGAGCTGAATTTGGCAAGGGATGTGAAGAATCACGAGAAGGGCTTCTACAGGTGCGCTGGTCAGAAAAGGAAGACTAAAGAAAACGTACACACCACCCCCCCACCCACCCCACCCCCCCCCCCCCCGATAAATAAGACAGGAGATCTAGTGACAACCGACACGGAGAAGGCTGATGAAGCATGGGCTGGATGAGCAGACAGTGGGGTGGGTTGAAAACTGGCTGAACAGCTGGGCCCAGAGGGTGGTGATCAGTGGCGTGAAGCCTAGCTGGAGGCCAGTAACTAGCGGTGCACCCCGGGGGTCAATACTGGGTCCGATCCTGTTCAACGTCCTAATTAATGATCTGGATGACGGGTAGACAGACTGCACCCTCAGCGAGTTTGCTGATGATACAAAACTGGGAGGAGCGGCTGATACACCAGAGGGTCGTGCTGCCATCCGGAGGGACCCCGACAGGCTGGAGAAACGGGCGGGCAGGAGCCTCGTGCGGTTCGACAAGGGGAAGCGCAAAGTCCTGCACCTGGGGAGGAACAACCCCATGCACCAGCGTATGCTGGAGGCCGACCGGCTGGAAAGCAGCTTTGCAGAAAAGGACGTGGGGGGCTCCTGGCGGACACCAAGTTGAACGTGAGCCGACAATGTGCCCTTGCCGCAAAGGCGGCTGAGGATATCCTTAGCCCGATATAGAGGAAAGCAGGGTTTATATATGTTACAATACAGTTGCGTAGACCACTCCAATTGCTCACTATCCCCGGGGGTGCAGGGCACCACAGACCACCCTTGGGCAGCTTTGGGGGCACTGCCTATTTTTCTAAAAGCCTCCTACCCAGCTTAGCGCAAATCCTATCTTGATCTGCCCTCCAGCCCTCAAGCCACCAGTGCTGAACACACGCTTTGTATTTTATTTTCTCCCAGGAGGCGTGCAGCTCAGAAACGTCTGCAATTGAAGTGGGGCTTTCAGGGAACAATTTCGAGCAACTTCTGTTGGTTCTGCGAAATGTTCTGAAAAGTTAAGGCCTGCCCTGCCCTGGCAAAAGCAGTCATTTGACTGGAGGGAGCAGCACCAAAAAGGCACCAGCACGTTTGGGGTGGACTTGATGCGGTAATAAATAACAATAAATAGTACTTCTAGCTACAACAGCCTCTTCTGAGACCTCGTTGCCCGCCCACAGGGTCGCAGCACTACACGGCACAGATCCCTCCGCGGACTCGCCCAACGTCTTCTCCCTCCACCCCCAGGTCGGATCCCTCCGCGCCCCGAGGGCACGCAAACTCCCTGAGCCCCGGTAAGCGCCAGGCCGACGAGGGCGGGCCCGCCGAGGGGGCGGGGACAAGCGAAAACGACAGGCGAGACAGCCAATCGAGACGCGGGATCGGCCGGCGGCGATCTGGCGGCCCAATGGGCGCCGCGGAGGGCCTGGCCGAGTGGAGGAAGCGCGGGGGCGACGACGGGCGTTGTCGTGGCTGACGAGATTATTGGGGCGCGGGCCGCCCGGCCCGGCGGCGCCGCTACTGTCTTCGGAAAGATCATCGGCAAGGCGCTTCCCCGCCAACGTCATCTACGAGGACGAGGAGGTAGCCGCGGCTTTGCTCTGTGCGCGGTTCCTCTTCCCTTCCCCCCCTCCCCCTCCCCCCGCGCTCGCAGGCACCCTGAGCCGAGGACCCGTTGCGCGGTGCCCGGGAGCGCGGCAGGGCGGGTGGCGGCGTTGCTGCGGGTGGGTGGAGGGACGGGGGACGGACGGGGCCTCTCTGGGTTGTGGCGCTCTCTACTGCACCATCCCTAAAACATCGCGCTTCTTCGGTGCCCCCCCCGGCTGCCGCGGCGCGTACTGGGTTGCTGGTGCTGTCCGGCTCGCCTCGGTTCGCAGCCCCACCGTGTCGTGTGCGCGCGCGCGCGCGCGTGCGTAGAGGAGGGCCTCTGACGGCAACGCACTTGGTGGCAGCCGCAGACGTTTGCCGCGTGATATCCCTTTGGCGCTGCAAGTCGTGCAAAGTTTGCTGCCGAGGGATGGGAGTGGTCCTACCTCGTGTAGGATGACAGTCTTGAAACCTTAGATTGAGCACACGCAGTCAGTCTCCTCGGGGATTCCAGGTGGGGGGGGGTGTACGTATGTAAACAGTGAAGGTCTGAGTAGTGACCGTAACGAGTTAGTTCTGCATAGGAGAAATGCAGGTCTTGATGTGCCTCGTAATAGCATTATAGAGATTTCACAGCTCTGCTGTGCTAGGCTTTGGTTCTGAGCCCCCAAACTGGATTATCAAAGCAAAGAGTTACAGCTTTTCTTATTTTTCTTAAAAAAAAAAAAAAAAAATCTAGAAACCGGTCATCCTGCAGGCTGCAAAAGCTTCCCAGACCTTGTTTCTGTGGTGAAGTGGGACCGTGGTAACAGCATGCTTGCAAGGTTCACGGATGCTGGTGCACCACAACGTGCTAGGAACTGGAGTGAGCTGCTTAGACTGTGGGGAAAAAATGCAGCCGTTACCTACACGATGTTAACTTTACGTTAGTATCCCGTATAATGTTTTTATTAAAACGCTGAAGATTAACAGTTAGGGACGTCTTCTGCTTTTGAAGGTAGGGTTTATGTGCAACATAGAAGACAGACTCGTACTATGCACTTGCAGGCTTCCTGTGATTACGCTTCTGTTCGATACTTGAGCTCCCTGTGCCATGGAAAACGAATGGCCGCTGATCTTCCACTTCACTAAATTCTTTGCTGATTCAGTTAAGCCATTTGTCTCCTGCCTCTGTGTGGACCACGTCGAATAGAAAAACTGCTTGGGAAATGATCGACCCAAATTAAAACATACCGGAGGTCGCTAATCTGAAGTACTGGCCCGTCTCCTTGCCCCCATCATCTTGCATGCTGAATCCCACTTCTGGAGGGGGCTCTGTAAATATGTTGTATTTTGTGTATAGAAAGTATTGATATCACGTAAGAAAAATCAACGTTTCGGCTTGTGTTTGGGGTATCTGGTAATCTGCTTCTGTACGAGTTCAGTGGGGCATATTGATTTGCTTAAGCTATCGCCTTTCTCTGAAGCCAATTACGTTTTAACTGTTTACTCTTCCTCCAGTGCCTTGCGTTCCATGATCTTTCACCCCAAGCTCCGACGCTTTTCCTAGTCATGCCTAAGGAGCCGATGATCAGGTTATCTGAAGCAGAAGATTCTGGTGAATCTGTAAGTACCGTGGAAGCTTTCTGTACGCTAAACTGTACCTGTAATTAGCTCCTAGTTTACTAGACTCTTTCCCGTCCCCTCTTTTCCTCTTGATAGGGCACAGTAGGCTATTTTGGGTTTTCTGGCGCTATAATCTTTTGCCTCTAGCTTGTAATGGAATTGAGCCTTTTGACTAAAAGCAGTGATATAAAGCGACGCTCATCCCTGGGTATGTACTTCTGGTGCAAAATGCAGTGTTGTTTTGGAGCGCAGTCTGATGCCTATTGTCATGGTTTAGAGCAAGAGTAGCAGTACTTCTTCTAATACGGAGAAGAGGGCTTGGGGTTTTTGGCAGGTCGGGGTGAGGAAGGGCAAAGCTGGTTGAGAGGTGCTGGATGCTTCGCTTTTGGCTATAAAAGTCAAGTTCAAAGACTCTGTAAACCCACGCAAAAGGCAGCCTAAAGTTTATTTTCCACCAGAATTGCTTACGTTGCCTGAAGACATAATGGGGGCTTTAACCCGGAGACAACCTTAGCTTCTGTGGCTGTTTTGTAGTCCGTTACTGTCTAGCTTGAAAAAAATTGCATAGCTCTTTTTTTTCCCTATGGTGTGCATAATCGGTCTCTGTAGCTTTGCTTGGAAAATGTCAGTTGCAGGCGGACGGACAGTAATTGGAAGCGCAGTGGTTGGATTGCTAGGAATTGGCTGACTGGTTTCTCTGGGTGGTCCTCCGCTCTCATTCCTTCCCTTCCTGCCCTCTCCCCTCTTTGTGCGTGGCTTTTTATCTTATTTATTTATGGTTTTGTACTTCCTTCTCCAGCTTCTCGGGCACTTAATGATTGTTGGCAAGAAGCGTGCTGCTCGCCTGGGCCTGACCAATGGATTCCGGACGGGTGTGGATGAAGGGCCCGAGGGTGGGCAGTCTGTCTGTCACGTACACCTACGTCTTCTGGGTGGCCGTCAGTTGGGCTGGCCGCCTGGCTAAGACTTTTGCGCCACAAGAGTTGCCGCACGTGTACAAATCGCCACTGAATGGATTTCGTCTGTTGCCCGTCAATCTAGCCACTGTTGATGTCTAATTTTTTGTGACGTGTGTCTGTGGAAGGCGATAAAAGCTTTGAGCAGCAGTTGCACAATAAAGATTTAGCATGGGGATATCATCTCTGTCTTGTGCGTCTTACTGAGGGAAATAGTTCTGCAAGTTAAAACGGTGTCTCCCCGGAGTGTAAGTATGTGGAATGTTTCAGTCTGTTAACAGTGTTCTATAGCTAGATGGTGATTTGCCCAGTCATTTGAAGCGTGACGCTGGAACCGCTTGGCAGTCTCCTGCGTCTTGTAGGAAGCAAGCTCTTGGCTTTTTGGAAGTGGTACGCAAATGTACATAAAGCCAGCGTAGGCTGCTGCTAAAACTTTAGAAAATACTGTATGTGACGCTACAGGCGTGCCATACAAGGGTGGCTTCGGCACAGTGCAACGTGTTGGAAGCATCCAACTCCTGTTGGAGCACTTTATCGATGGCTGTGTGATAAGGCCCCGTTGCTATCCCTTTTCTGGTGAGGAGGGATATGGTAGGAGAAAACAATCGGCCTGAATGGCAGCTGCGGTGCTTCCATAGCACAGTGGAATATCTCTTTTGTCAGGTTGGGTCAGCTGTCCCGGCTCTGTCCCCTCCCACCCTCTTGCCCACCCACCCCCAGCTTGCTGGCCTTTGGGGGCGGGGTGGTTGTGGAGAGACAGCCTCCATGCTGTGGGAGCACTGCTCAGCAGCAGCCAAAACATTGGTGCGTTATCAACACCCTTCTAGCTACAACTACAAGGCACAGCGCTATGAGGGCTGCTATGGGGAAAGTTAACTCCATCCCAGCCAGACCCAAACCAAAACTACATCACAGGGAGACGGCAACCTTCATCTTTCTTTAACAGCTATTAAAAAAGGGAGATGGGCATGGGAAAGCAGGGCCATCCTTCGTTGCCCTTGAACACGGTGCTACTGAGGCACCGGAGACGCCCACTGGGAGGCGTCTTCATCTCTTCTATATCCCCAAGCGATCAGGTGAAGTTTGGTGACACGGGCGCGTAAGTAACCCGAGGACTTCACCTTCATTTAATCTTCCCGGGGAGGAGATGGAAATGATTTACCCGAAGTAGATGGAAACTGACATATGATGTTTCCTTGAAACTGCCCTGGTGCAGTGTTTGCTTACTGAATGATTGAGCTAGGTAACATCTATTGTTCTGTCTGTGTAAACTCCCTAAGGTATCTAGAAGGCGTTCCCGCTTCTGGGGGCGGGGGAATTTTGAAGAAGCTGGGTATGGCTTATACGTTCAGAGAGACCGGGTGATTACCGTAGGTTCTAGAAGTCTGTGGCGCCTGGTGGAATTTATGTCTCGCCTCGCAGGCGACGTTGCCGATACTTTGCTCCAAACCAGAGAGAGCACAGGGTTATTAAACAGTGATCCACTGAAGAATCGTAGAATCCTAGAGCAGCCCGGGTGGGAAGGGACCTCGAAAGATCATCGGGCCCAACCTTTTTTTGTGGGAAAGGGAGCCTAGATGAGATTATCTAGCACCCTGTCCGATCGCATCTTGAAAACCTCCAGCGATGGGGACTCCACCACATCCCTGGGGAGGCTGTTCCAGTGGATGATTGTTCTCACTGTAAAAAAAACCCGTCTGTCTTGTATCGAGAGGAAACCTCTCTCCTGGTGCAACTTGTACCCGTTGCCCCTTGTCTCCTCCACGTGGCTCCTTGTGAAGAGAGAGCCTCCGTCCTCTTTGTAGCCACCCTTTAAGTACTGGAACAGTGTGATGAGGTCCCCCCTGAGCCTTCTCTTCTCCAAGGGAGAAAAGGCCCAACTCCTTCAGCCTTTCCTCCTAGGGCAGGTCCTCCAGCCCTTTGATCGTCTTCGTGGCCCTCCTTGGGACCCTCTCCAGCCTGTCTGCGTCTTTTTTTGAATTGTGGGGACCAGAACTGGACACGGTGCTCCAGGTGCGGCCTCTGTGAGAAGAGGCCAGGGTCTGCCCTGTGCCGGACGCAGCTGGTTCCAGCCAGCTAGGCACCGGACTCACCGCAGGCCAAAGCTGAGCAACTCGGCGAAGCTGGTGGCGCCCCTGTGAAAACATATCTAAGAAAGGGCAAAACGCTGTCCGGGGCAGGTATTTCCCTGCTGCCCGTGGATCCGGCAGCTGGATGTTTCCCGAAGGAACTTTTTCATCCTATTTTCTCCCCCTGTCCTGTTGAGGAGGGGCAGCTGGGTGGGCCCCTGGCAGCCGGCCAAGGTCAACCTAAAGCAAAACAAAGGGCAACAAAGCCTAAAAGGCTGATTCCTCCACGTAGAAGTTGAAGGGGGTTGGCGGTTTAAAGAATGATAGTGACTGGGGTAGGAACAGGACGTTTTGGAGCTAGAAAAGTCGGGAAATATCTGGGGATCCAGTCACTTTGAGGGGGGGAAGTTTCAAGAGAAAAAGCCGCCTTTCTGAGCAATAAGAGGTTCTTGTGAGAAAAAGGATCCAAGGGTGGCGTTGTAGTGGGTGTCTGCTATAGGCCGCCTGACCAGGAAGAACAAGCGGACGAGGCCCTCTACAGACAGATAGGAGCAGCCTCGCGTTCGCAGGCCCTGGTCCCCACGGGGGACTTCAGCCACCCCGATATCTGCTGGAGGGACAACACAGCAGGGCAACCGTGCAAAGCTGACCCAACCACCCGCCCGCATTAGAACCAGTGCCACCAGATAAGCACGTAAGGCATTAGTAATCGGAGATTCCCTACTGAGAGGCACCGAAGCACCCATTTGCCGTCCAGACGATTTCTCTAGAGAAGTCTGCTGCCTCCCAGGAGCTCGCGTTCGTGGCGCCACCGAGAGGCTGCCGAGCCTGGTGAACCCTACAGATTATCATCCGCTCCTACTATTCCGTGTAGGGTCTGACGAGGCAACTTAGAACCCTCCAAAGAGACTATATGGCCCTCGGAGCAATGTTAAAAGGATCAGGAGCACAGGTGGTGGTCTCCTCTATCCTCCCAGTCAGAGGAAGGGGTCCAGGAAGGAGGAGACGAATTGAACAGGTGAACGCCTGGCTGCGTAGCTGGTGCCATACGCAAGGTTTTGGCTTCTATGATCGCGGATCTACCTTTGAGAAGCCGGGTCTGTTGGGAGCCGATGGGATTCACCTGACCAAGCGGGGCAAGAGGGTCTTCGCCAACAAGCTGGCCAGACTTACAAGGAGGGCTTTAAACTAGACTCAGCGGGGGAAGGGGATGGAGTTTTGAGCAACAGAGAAGAGCCGGGGGCTGCTGATGCGTTAGGAACCAACAGGGGAACACCTGAGAAATGCCGCAAAGGAATTGGGGCTCGATCCTCCAAAAAGGTGACGCGGTCGACAGCCCAACTGAAGTGCCTCTATCCCAATGCACGCAGCACGGGTAACAGACAGGAGGAGTTGGAAGCCACCGTGCAGCTGGAAAGCTACGGCCTAATCGCTATCACTGAAACTTGGTGGGATGACTCACGCGACTGGAGCGCTGCAATCGATGGCTATAAGCTGTTCAGAAGGAAGGAGAGGCGGGGGGGTTGCCCGCTATGTAAAAAAAAAAAAAAAGAAAAAAGAAAAAAGGATTGATTGCACAGAGCTGTCTTTGAAAGACAGCGATGAACAGGTTGAGAGCTTACGGGTGAAAATTAGAGGCCAAGCCAACAAAGGAAACCTCGTGGTTGGTGTCTGCTCTAGGCCGCCCGATCAAGGGGAGGATGTTGACGAAGCGTTCTTACTTCAACTACCAGAAGCATCGCACTCGCAGGCGAAGAGTAAAGTCAAGACCCTGAATTTTAGGAGAGCGAACTTTCGGGTGTTTAAAGAACTAGTGGATGGGACCCCCTGGGAAACTGCCCTCGGGGATAAAGGAGCAGAAGGGAGCTGGCAGCTCTTTAAGGACGTTTTTCTTAGAGCACAAGAGCTCCCGATTCCCACGCGTAAGAAATCAGGCAAGGAAGGCAGGAGACCAGCATGGCTGAGCAAGGACCTTCTGGTCGAGCTGAAGCGCAAGAAGGAAATGCATAGGCAGCGGAAGCGGGGACACGCATCCTGGGAAGAATATAGGGATGCTGCCCGGGTGTGTAGGGATGGGATCAGGAAAGCTAAGGCACAGCTGGAGCTGAATTTGGCAAGGGATGTGAAGAATCACGAGAAGGGCTTCTACAGGTGCGTTGGTCAGAAAAGGAAGACTAAAGAAAACGTACACACCACCCCCCCACCCCCCCACCCACCCACCCCACCCCCCCCGATAAATAAGACAGGAGATCTAGTGACAACCGACACGGAGAAGGCTGATGAAGCATGGGCTGGATGAGCAGACAGTGGGGTGGGTTGAAAACTGGCTGAACAGCTGGGCCCAGAGGGTGGTGATCAGTGGCGTGAAGCCTAGCTGGAGGCCAGTAACTAGCGGTGCACCCCGGGGGTCAATACTGGGTCCGATCCTGTTCAACGTCCTAATTAATGATCTGGATGACGGGTAGACAGACTGCACCCTCAGCGAGTTTGCTGATGATACAAAACTGGGAGGAGCGGCTGATACACCAGAGGGTCGTGCTGCCATCCGGAGGGACCCCGACAGGCTGGAGAAACGGGCGGGCAGGAGCCTCGTGCGGTTCGACAAGGGGAAGCGCAAAGTCCTGCACCTGGGGAGGAACAACCCCATGCACCAGCGTATGCTGGAGGCCGACCGGCTGGAAAGCAGCTTTGCAGAAAAGGACGTGGGGGGCTCCTGGCGGACACCAAGTTGAACGTGAGCCGACAATGTGCCCTTGCCGCAAAGGCGGCTGAGGATATCCTTAGCCCGATATAGAGGAAAGCAGGGTTTATATATGTTACAATACAGTTGCGTAGACCACTCCAATTGCTCACTATCCCCGGGGGTGCAGGGCACCACAGACCACCCTTGGGCAGCTTTGGGGGCACTGCCTATTTTTCTAAAAGCCTCCTACCCAGCTTAGCGCAAATCCTATCTTGATCTGCCCTCCAGCCCTCAAGCCACCAGTGCTGAACACACGCTTTGTATTTTATTTTCTCCCAGGAGGCGTGCAGCTCAGAAACGTCTGCAATTGAAGTGGGGCTTTCAGGGAACAATTTCGAGCAACTTCTGTTGGTTCTGCGAAATGTTCTGAAAAGTTAAGGCCTGCCCTGCCCTGGCAAAAGCAGTCATTTGACTGGAGGGAGCAGCACCAAAAAGGCACCAGCACGTTTGGGGTGGACTTGATGCGGTAATAAATAACAATAAATAGTACTTCTAGCTACAACAGCCTCTTCTGAGACCTCGTTGCCCGCCCACAGGGTCGCAGCACTACACGGCACAGATCCCTCCGCGGACTCGCCCAACGTCTTCTCCCTCCACCCCCAGGTCGGATCCCTCCGCGCCCCGAGGGCACGCAAACTCCCTGAGCCCCGGTAAGCGCCAGGCCGACGAGGGCGGGCCCGCCGAGGGGGCGGGGACAAGCGAAAACGACAGGCGAGACAGCCAATCGAGACGCGGGATCGGCCGGCGGCGATCTGGCGGCCCAATGGGCGCCGCGGAGGGCCTGGCCGAGTGGAGGAAGCGCGGGGGCGACGACGGGCGTTGTCGTGGCTGACGAGATTATTGGGGCGCGGGCCGCCCGGCCCGGCGGCGCCGCTACTGTCTTCGGAAAGATCATCGGCAAGGCGCTTCCCCGCCAACGTCATCTACGAGGACGAGGAGGTAGCCGCGGCTTTGCTCTGTGCGCGGTTCCTCTTCCCTTCCCCCCCTCCCCCTCCCCCCGCGCTCGCAGGCACCCTGAGCCGAGGACCCGTTGCGCGGTGCCCGGGAGCGCGGCAGGGCGGGTGGCGGCGTTGCTGCGGGTGGGTGGAGGGACGGGGGACGGACGGGGCCTCTCTGGGTTGTGGCGCTCTCTACTGCACCATCCCTAAAACATCGCGCTTCTTCGGTGCCCCCCCCGGCTGCCGCGGCGCGTACTGGGTTGCTGGTGCTGTCCGGCTCGCCTCGGTTCGCAGCCCCACCGTGTCGTGTGCGCGCGCGCGCGCGCGTGCGTAGAGGAGGGCCTCTGACGGCAACGCACTTGGTGGCAGCCGCAGACGTTTGCCGCGTGATATCCCTTTGGCGCTGCAAGTCGTGCAAAGTTTGCTGCCGAGGGATGGGAGTGGTCCTACCTCGTGTAGGATGACAGTCTTGAAACCTTAGATTGAGCACACGCAGTCAGTCTCCTCGGGGATTCCAGGTGGGGGGGGGTGTACGTATGTAAACAGTGAAGGTCTGAGTAGTGACCGTAACGAGTTAGTTCTGCATAGGAGAAATGCAGGTCTTGATGTGCCTCGTAATAGCATTATAGAGATTTCACAGCTCTGCTGTGCTAGGCTTTGGTTCTGAGCCCCCAAACTGGATTATCAAAGCAAAGAGTTACAGCTTTTCTTATTTTTCTTAAAAAAAAAAAAAAAAAATCTAGAAACCGGTCATCCTGCAGGCTGCAAAAGCTTCCCAGACCTTGTTTCTGTGGTGAAGTGGGACCGTGGTAACAGCATGCTTGCAAGGTTCACGGATGCTGGTGCACCACAACGTGCTAGGAACTGGAGTGAGCTGCTTAGACTGTGGGGAAAAAATGCAGCCGTTACCTACACGATGTTAACTTTACGTTAGTATCCCGTATAATGTTTTTATTAAAACGCTGAAGATTAACAGTTAGGGACGTCTTCTGCTTTTGAAGGTAGGGTTTATGTGCAACATAGAAGACAGACTCGTACTATGCACTTGCAGGCTTCCTGTGATTACGCTTCTGTTCGATACTTGAGCTCCCTGTGCCATGGAAAACGAATGGCCGCTGATCTTCCACTTCACTAAATTCTTTGCTGATTCAGTTAAGCCATTTGTCTCCTGCCTCTGTGTGGACCACGTCGAATAGAAAAACTGCTTGGGAAATGATCGACCCAAATTAAAACATACCGGAGGTCGCTAATCTGAAGTACTGGCCCGTCTCCTTGCCCCCATCATCTTGCATGCTGAATCCCACTTCTGGAGGGGGCTCTGTAAATATGTTGTATTTTGTGTATAGAAAGTATTGATATCACGTAAGAAAAATCAACGTTTCGGCTTGTGTTTGGGGTATCTGGTAATCTGCTTCTGTACGAGTTCAGTGGGGCATATTGATTTGCTTAAGCTATCGCCTTTCTCTGAAGCCAATTACGTTTTAACTGTTTACTCTTCCTCCAGTGCCTTGCGTTCCATGATCTTTCACCCCAAGCTCCGACGCTTTTCCTAGTCATGCCTAAGGAGCCGATGATCAGGTTATCTGAAGCAGAAGATTCTGGTGAATCTGTAAGTACCGTGGAAGCTTTCTGTACGCTAAACTGTACCTGTAATTAGCTCCTAGTTTACTAGACTCTTTCCCGTCCCCTCTTTTCCTCTTGATAGGGCACAGTAGGCTATTTTGGGTTTTCTGGCGCTATAATCTTTTGCCTCTAGCTTGTAATGGAATTGAGCCTTTTGACTAAAAGCAGTGATATAAAGCGACGCTCATCCCTGGGTATGTACTTCTGGTGCAAAATGCAGTGTTGTTTTGGAGCGCAGTCTGATGCCTATTGTCATGGTTTAGAGCAAGAGTAGCAGTACTTCTTCTAATACGGAGAAGAGGGCTTGGGGTTTTTGGCAGGTCGGGGTGAGGAAGGGCAAAGCTGGTTGAGAGGTGCTGGATGCTTCGCTTTTGGCTATAAAAGTCAAGTTCAAAGACTCTGTAAACCCACGCAAAAGGCAGCCTAAAGTTTATTTTCCACCAGAATTGCTTACGTTGCCTGAAGACATAATGGGGGCTTTAACCCGGAGACAACCTTAGCTTCTGTGGCTGTTTTGTAGTCCGTTACTGTCTAGCTTGAAAAAAATTGCATAGCTCTTTTTTTTCCCTATGGTGTGCATAATCGGTCTCTGTAGCTTTGCTTGGAAAATGTCAGTTGCAGGCGGACGGACAGTAATTGGAAGCGCAGTGGTTGGATTGCTAGGAATTGGCTGACTGGTTTCTCTGGGTGGTCCTCCGCTCTCATTCCTTCCCTTCCTGCCCTCTCCCCTCTTTGTGCGTGGCTTTTTATCTTATTTATTTATGGTTTTGTACTTCCTTCTCCAGCTTCTCGGGCACTTAATGATTGTTGGCAAGAAGCGTGCTGCTCGCCTGGGCCTGACCAATGGATTCCGGACGGGTGTGGATGAAGGGCCCGAGGGTGGGCAGTCTGTCTGTCACGTACACCTACGTCTTCTGGGTGGCCGTCAGTTGGGCTGGCCGCCTGGCTAAGACTTTTGCGCCACAAGAGTTGCCGCACGTGTACAAATCGCCACTGAATGGATTTCGTCTGTTGCCCGTCAATCTAGCCACTGTTGATGTCTAATTTTTTGTGACGTGTGTCTGTGGAAGGCGATAAAAGCTTTGAGCAGCAGTTGCACAATAAAGATTTAGCATGGGGATATCATCTCTGTCTTGTGCGTCTTACTGAGGGAAATAGTTCTGCAAGTTAAAACGGTGTCTCCCCGGAGTGTAAGTATGTGGAATGTTTCAGTCTGTTAACAGTGTTCTATAGCTAGATGGTGATTTGCCCAGTCATTTGAAGCGTGACGCTGGAACCGCTTGGCAGTCTCCTGCGTCTTGTAGGAAGCAAGCTCTTGGCTTTTTGGAAGTGGTACGCAAATGTACATAAAGCCAGCGTAGGCTGCTGCTAAAACTTTAGAAAATACTGTATGTGACGCTACAGGCGTGCCATACAAGGGTGGCTTCGGCACAGTGCAACGTGTTGGAAGCATCCAACTCCTGTTGGAGCACTTTATCGATGGCTGTGTGATAAGGCCCCGTTGCTATCCCTTTTCTGGTGAGGAGGGATATGGTAGGAGAAAACAATCGGCCTGAATGGCAGCTGCGGTGCTTCCATAGCACAGTGGAATATCTCTTTTGTCAGGTTGGGTCAGCTGTCCCGGCTCTGTCCCCTCCCACCCTCTTGCCCACCCACCCCCAGCTTGCTGGCCTTTGGGGGCGGGGTGGTTGTGGAGAGACAGCCTCCATGCTGTGGGAGCACTGCTCAGCAGCAGCCAAAACATTGGTGCGTTATCAACACCCTTCTAGCTACAACTACAAGGCACAGCGCTATGAGGGCTGCTATGGGGAAAGTTAACTCCATCCCAGCCAGACCCAAACCAAAACTACATCACAGGGAGACGGCAACCTTCATCTTTCTTTAACAGCTATTAAAAAAGGGAGATGGGCATGGGAAAGCAGGGCCATCCTTCGTTGCCCTTGAACACGGTGCTACTGAGGCACCGGAGACGCCCACTGGGAGGCGTCTTCATCTCTTCTATATCCCCAAGCGATCAGGTGAAGTTTGGTGACACGGGCGCGTAAGTAACCCGAGGACTTCACCTTCATTTAATCTTCCCGGGGAGGAGATGGAAATGATTTACCCGAAGTAGATGGAAACTGACATATGATGTTTCCTTGAAACTGCCCTGGTGCAGTGTTTGCTTACTGAACGATTGAGCTAGGTAACATCTATTGTTCTGTCTGTGTAAACTCCCTAAGGTATCTAGAAGGCGTTCCCGCTTCTGGGGGCGGGGGAATTTTGAAGAAGCTGGGTATGGCTTATACGTTCAGAGAGACCGGGTGATTACCGTAGGTTCTAGAAGTCTGTGGCGCCTGGTGGAATTTATGTCTCGCCTCGCAGGCGACGTTGCCGATACTTTGCTCCAAACCAGAGAGAGCACAGGGTTATTAAACAGTGATCCACTGAAGAATCGTAGAATCCTAGAGCAGCCCGGGTGGGAAGGGACCTCGAAAGATCATCGGGCCCAACCTTTTTTTGTGGGAAAGGGAGCCTAGATGAGATTATCTAGCACCCTGTCCGATCGCATCTTGAAAACCTCCAGCGATGGGGACTCCACCACATCCCTGGGGAGGCTGTTCCAGTGGATGATTGTTCTCACTGTAAAAAAAACCCGTCTGTCTTGTATCGAGAGGAAACCTCTCTCCTGGTGCAACTTGTACCCGTTGCCCCTTGTCTCCTCCACGTGGCTCCTTGTGAAGAGAGAGCCTCCGTCCTCTTTGTAGCCACCCTTTAAGTACTGGAACAGTGTGATGAGGTCCCCCCTGAGCCTTCTCTTCTCCAAGGGAGAAAAGGCCCAACTCCTTCAGCCTTTCCTCCTAGGGCAGGTCCTCCAGCCCTTTGATCGTCTTCGTGGCCCTCCTTGGGACCCTCTCCAGCCTGTCTGCGTCTTTTTTTGAATTGTGGGGACCAGAACTGGACACGGTGCTCCAGGTGCGGCCTCTGTGAGAAGAGGCCAGGGTCTGCCCTGTGCCGGACGCAGCTGGTTCCAGCCAGCTAGGCACCGGACTCACCGCAGGCCAAAGCTGAGCAACTCGGCGAAGCTGGTGGCGCCCCTGTGAAAACATATCTAAGAAAGGGCAAAACGCTGTCCGGGGCAGGTATTTCCCTGCTGCCCGTGGATCCGGCAGCTGGATGTTTCCCGAAGGAACTTTTTCATCCTATTTTCTCCCCCTGTCCTGTTGAGGAGGGGCAGCTGGGTGGGCCCCTGGCAGCCGGCCAAGGTCAACCTAAAGCAAAACAAAGGGCAACAAAGCCTAAAAGGCTGATTCCTCCACGTAGAAGTTGAAGGGGGTTGGCGGTTTAAAGAATGATAGTGACTGGGGTAGGAACAGGACGTTTTGGAGCTAGAAAAGTCGGGAAATATCTGGGGATCCAGTCACTTTGAGGGGGGGAAGTTTCAAGAGAAAAAGCCGCCTT
This sequence comes from Calonectris borealis, assembly GCF_964195595.1. NCBI lineage: Eukaryota > Metazoa > Chordata > Aves > Procellariiformes > Procellariidae > Calonectris > Calonectris borealis. Next base: position 53,693,881 of record NC_134351.1, on the reverse strand, counting down.
TCTGAGCAATAAGAGGTTCTTGTGAGAAAAAGGATCCAAGGGTGGCGTTGTAGTGGGTGTCTGCTATAGGCCGCCTGACCAGGAAGAACAAGCGGACGAGGCCCTCTACAGACAGATAGGAGCAGCCTCGCGTTCGCAGGCCCTGGTCCCCACGGGGGACTTCAGCCACCCCGATATCTGCTGGAGGGACAACACAGCAGGGCAACCGTGCAAAGCTGACCCAACCACCCGCCCGCATTAGAACCAGTGCCACCAGATAAGCACGTAAGGCATTAGTAATCGGAGATTCCCTACTGAGAGGCACCGAAGCACCCATTTGCCGTCCAGACGATTTCTCTAGAGAAGTCTGCTGCCTCCCAGGAGCTCGCGTTCGTGGCGCCACCGAGAGGCTGCCGAGCCTGGTGAACCCTACAGATTATCATCCGCTCCTACTATTCCGTGTAGGGTCTGACGAGGCAACTTAGAACCCTCCAAAGAGACTATATGGCCCTCGGAGCAATGTTAAAAGGATCAGGAGCACAGGTGGTGGTCTCCTCTATCCTCCCAGTCAGAGGAAGGGGTCCAGGAAGGAGGAGACGAATTGAACAGGTGAACGCCTGGCTGCGTAGCTGGTGCCATACGCAAGGTTTTGGCTTCTATGATCGCGGATCTACCTTTGAGAAGCCGGGTCTGTTGGGAGCCGATGGGATTCACCTGACCAAGCGGGGCAAGAGGGTCTTCGCCAACAAGCTGGCCAGACTTACAAGGAGGGCTTTAAACTAGACTCAGCGGGGGAAGGGGATGGAGTTTTGAGCAACAGAGAAGAGCCGGGGGCTGCTGATGCGTTAGGAACCAACAGGGGAACACCTGAGAAATGCCGCAAAGGAATTGGGGCTCGATCCTCCAAAAAGGTGACGCGGTCGACAGCCCAACTGAAGTGCCTCTATCCCAATGCACGCAGCACGGGTAACAGACAGGAGGAGTTGGAAGCCACCGTGCAGCTGGAAAGCTACGGCCTAATCGCTATCACTGAAACTTGGTGGGATGACTCACGCGACTGGAGCGCTGCAATCGATGGCTATAAGCTGTTCAGAAGGAAGGAGAGGCGGGGGGGTTGCCCGCTATGTAAAAAAAAAAAAAAAGAAAAAAGAAAAAAGGATTGATTGCACAGAGCTGTCTTTGAAAGACAGCGATGAACAGGTTGAGAGCTTACGGGTGAAAATTAGAGGCCAAGCCAACAAAGGAAACCTCGTGGTTGGTGTCTGCTCTAGGCCGCCCGATCAAGGGGAGGATGTTGACGAAGCGTTCTTACTTCAACTACCAGAAGCATCGCACTCGCAGGCGAAGAGTAAAGTCAAGACCCTGAATTTTAGGAGAGCGAACTTTCGGGTGTTTAAAGAACTAGTGGATGGGACCCCCTGGGAAACTGCCCTCGGGGATAAAGGAGCAGAAGGGAGCTGGCAGCTCTTTAAGGACGTTTTTCTTAGAGCACAAGAGCTCCCGATTCCCACGCGTAAGAAATCAGGCAAGGAAGGCAGGAGACCAGCATGGCTGAGCAAGGACCTTCTGGTCGAGCTGAAGCGCAAGAAGGAAATGCATAGGCAGCGGAAGCGGGGACACGCATCCTGGGAAGAATATAGGGATGCTGCCCGGGTGTGTAGGGATGGGATCAGGAAAGCTAAGGCACAGCTGGAGCTGAATTTGGCAAGGGATGTGAAGAATCACGAGAAGGGCTTCTACAGGTGCGTTGGTCAGAAAAGGAAGACTAAAGAAAACGTACACACCACCCCCCCACCCCCCCACCCCCCCACCCCCCCCCCCCGATAAATAAGACAGGAGATCTAGTGACAACCGACACGGAGAAGGCTGATGAAGCATGGGCTGGATGAGCAGACAGTGGGGTGGGTTGAAAACTGGCTGAACAGCTGGGCCCAGAGGGTGGTGATCAGTGGCGTGAAGCCTAGCTGGAGGCCAGTAACTAGCGGTGCACCCCGGGGGTCAATACTGGGTCCGATCCTGTTCAACGTCCTAATTAATGATCTGGATGACGGGTAGACAGACTGCACCCTCAGCGAGTTTGCTGATGATACAAAACTGGGAGGAGCGGCTGATACACCAGAGGGTCGTGCTGCCATCCGGAGGGACCCCGACAGGCTGGAGAAACGGGCGGGCAGGAGCCTCGTGCGGTTCGACAAGGGGAAGCGCAAAGTCCTGCACCTGGGGAGGAACAACCCCATGCACCAGCGTATGCTGGAGGCCGACCGGCTGGAAAGCAGCTTTGCAGAAAAGGACGTGGGGGGCTCCTGGCGGACACCAAGTTGAACGTGAGCCGACAATGTGCCCTTGCCGCAAAGGCGGCTGAGGATATCCTTAGCCCGATATAGAGGAAAGCAGGGTTTATATATGTTACAATACAGTTGCGTAGACCACTCCAATTGCTCACTATCCCCGGGGGTGCAGGGCACCACAGACCACCCTTGGGCAGCTTTGGGGGCACTGCCTATTTTTCTAAAAGCCTCCTACCCAGCTTAGCGCAAATCCTATCTTGATCTGCCCTCCAGCCCTCAAGCCACCAGTGCTGAACACACGCTTTGTATTTTATTTTCTCCCAGGAGGCGTGCAGCTCAGAAACGTCTGCAATTGAAGTGGGGCTTTCAGGGAACAATTTCGAGCAACTTCTGTTGGTTCTGCGAAATGTTCTGAAAAGTTAAGGCCTGCCCTGCCCTGGCAAAAGCAGTCATTTGACTGGAGGGAGCAGCACCAAAAAGGCACCAGCACGTTTGGGGTGGACTTGATGCGGTAATAAATAACAATAAATAGTACTTCTAGCTACAACAGCCTCTTCTGAGACCTCGTTGCCCGCCCACAGGGTCGCAGCACTACACGGCACAGATCCCTCCGCGGACTCGCCCAACGTCTTCTCCCTCCACCCCCAGGTCGGATCCCTCCGCGCCCCGAGGGCACGCAAACTCCCTGAGCCCCGGTAAGCGCCAGGCCGACGAGGGCGGGCCCGCCGAGGGGGCGGGGACAAGCGAAAACGACAGGCGAGACAGCCAATCGAGACGCGGGATCGGCCGGCGGCGATCTGGCGGCCCAATGGGCGCCGCGGAGGGCCTGGCCGAGTGGAGGAAGCGCGGGGGCGACGACGGGCGTTGTCGTGGCTGACGAGATTATTGGGGCGCGGGCCGCCCGGCCCGGCGGCGCCGCTACTGTCTTCGGAAAGATCATCGGCAAGGCGCTTCCCCGCCAACGTCATCTACGAGGACGAGGAGGTAGCCGCGGCTTTGCTCTGTGCGCGGTTCCTCTTCCCTTCCCCCCCTCCCCCTCCCCCCGCGCTCGCAGGCACCCTGAGCCGAGGACCCGTTGCGCGGTGCCCGGGAGCGCGGCAGGGCGGGTGGCGGCGTTGCTGCGGGTGGGTGGAGGGACGGGGGACGGACGGGGCCTCTCTGGGTTGTGGCGCTCTCTACTGCACCATCCCTAAAACATCGCGCTTCTTCGGTGCCCCCCCCGGCTGCCGCGGCGCGTACTGGGTTGCTGGTGCTGTCCGGCTCGCCTCGGTTCGCAGCCCCACCGTGTCGTGTGCGCGCGCGCGCGCGCGTGCGTAGAGGAGGGCCTCTGACGGCAACGCACTTGGTGGCAGCCGCAGACGTTTGCCGCGTGATATCCCTTTGGCGCTGCAAGTCGTGCAAAGTTTGCTGCCGAGGGATGGGAGTGGTCCTACCTCGTGTAGGATGACAGTCTTGAAACCTTAGATTGAGCACACGCAGTCAGTCTCCTCGGGGATTCCAGGTGGGGGGGGGTGTACGTATGTAAACAGTGAAGGTCTGAGTAGTGACCGTAACGAGTTAGTTCTGCATAGGAGAAATGCAGGTCTTGATGTGCCTCGTAATAGCATTATAGAGATTTCACAGCTCTGCTGTGCTAGGCTTTGGTTCTGAGCCCCCAAACTGGATTATCAAAGCAAAGAGTTACAGCTTTTCTTATTTTTCTTAAAAAAAAAAAAAAAAAATCTAGAAACCGGTCATCCTGCAGGCTGCAAAAGCTTCCCAGACCTTGTTTCTGTGGTGAAGTGGGACCGTGGTAACAGCATGCTTGCAAGGTTCACGGATGCTGGTGCACCACAACGTGCTAGGAACTGGAGTGAGCTGCTTAGACTGTGGGGAAAAAATGCAGCCGTTACCTACACGATGTTAACTTTACGTTAGTATCCCGTATAATGTTTTTATTAAAACGCTGAAGATTAACAGTTAGGGACGTCTTCTGCTTTTGAAGGTAGGGTTTATGTGCAACATAGAAGACAGACTCGTACTATGCACTTGCAGGCTTCCTGTGATTACGCTTCTGTTCGATACTTGAGCTCCCTGTGCCATGGAAAACGAATGGCCGCTGATCTTCCACTTCACTAAATTCTTTGCTGATTCAGTTAAGCCATTTGTCTCCTGCCTCTGTGTGGACCACGTCGAATAGAAAAACTGCTTGGGAAATGATCGACCCAAATTAAAACATACCGGAGGTCGCTAATCTGAAGTACTGGCCCGTCTCCTTGCCCCCATCATCTTGCATGCTGAATCCCACTTCTGGAGGGGGCTCTGTAAATATGTTGTATTTTGTGTATAGAAAGTATTGATATCACGTAAGAAAAATCAACGTTTCGGCTTGTGTTTGGGGTATCTGGTAATCTGCTTCTGTACGAGTTCAGTGGGGCATATTGATTTGCTTAAGCTATCGCCTTTCTCTGAAGCCAATTACGTTTTAACTGTTTACTCTTCCTCCAGTGCCTTGCGTTCCATGATCTTTCACCCCAAGCTCCGACGCTTTTCCTAGTCATGCCTAAGGAGCCGATGATCAGGTTATCTGAAGCAGAAGATTCTGGTGAATCTGTAAGTACCGTGGAAGCTTTCTGTACGCTAAACTGTACCTGTAATTAGCTCCTAGTTTACTAGACTCTTTCCCGTCCCCTCTTTTCCTCTTGATAGGGCACAGTAGGCTATTTTGGGTTTTCTGGCGCTATAATCTTTTGCCTCTAGCTTGTAATGGAATTGAGCCTTTTGACTAAAAGCAGTGATATAAAGCGACGCTCATCCCTGGGTATGTACTTCTGGTGCAAAATGCAGTGTTGTTTTGGAGCGCAGTCTGATGCCTATTGTCATGGTTTAGAGCAAGAGTAGCAGTACTTCTTCTAATACGGAGAAGAGGGCTTGGGGTTTTTGGCAGGTCGGGGTGAGGAAGGGCAAAGCTGGTTGAGAGGTGCTGGATGCTTCGCTTTTGGCTATAAAAGTCAAGTTCAAAGACTCTGTAAACCCACGCAAAAGGCAGCCTAAAGTTTATTTTCCACCAGAATTGCTTACGTTGCCTGAAGACATAATGGGGGCTTTAACCCGGAGACAACCTTAGCTTCTGTGGCTGTTTTGTAGTCCGTTACTGTCTAGCTTGAAAAAAATTGCATAGCTCTTTTTTTTCCCTATGGTGTGCATAATCGGTCTCTGTAGCTTTGCTTGGAAAATGTCAGTTGCAGGCGGACGGACAGTAATTGGAAGCGCAGTGGTTGGATTGCTAGGAATTGGCTGACTGGTTTCTCTGGGTGGTCCTCCGCTCTCATTCCTTCCCTTCCTGCCCTCTCCCCTCTTTGTGCGTGGCTTTTTATCTTATTTATTTATGGTTTTGTACTTCCTTCTCCAGCTTCTCGGGCACTTAATGATTGTTGGCAAGAAGCGTGCTGCTCGCCTGGGCCTGACCAATGGATTCCGGACGGGTGTGGATGAAGGGCCCGAGGGTGGGCAGTCTGTCTGTCACGTACACCTACGTCTTCTGGGTGGCCGTCAGTTGGGCTGGCCGCCTGGCTAAGACTTTTGCGCCACAAGAGTTGCCGCACGTGTACAAATCGCCACTGAATGGATTTCGTCTGTTGCCCGTCAATCTAGCCACTGTTGATGTCTAATTTTTTGTGACGTGTGTCTGTGGAAGGCGATAAAAGCTTTGAGCAGCAGTTGCACAATAAAGATTTAGCATGGGGATATCATCTCTGTCTTGTGCGTCTTACTGAGGGAAATAGTTCTGCAAGTTAAAACGGTGTCTCCCCGGAGTGTAAGTATGTGGAATGTTTCAGTCTGTTAACAGTGTTCTATAGCTAGATGGTGATTTGCCCAGTCATTTGAAGCGTGACGCTGGAACCGCTTGGCAGTCTCCTGCGTCTTGTAGGAAGCAAGCTCTTGGCTTTTTGGAAGTGGTACGCAAATGTACATAAAGCCAGCGTAGGCTGCTGCTAAAACTTTAGAAAATACTGTATGTGACGCTACAGGCGTGCCATACAAGGGTGGCTTCGGCACAGTGCAACGTGTTGGAAGCATCCAACTCCTGTTGGAGCACTTTATCGATGGCTGTGTGATAAGGCCCCGTTGCTATCCCTTTTCTGGTGAGGAGGGATATGGTAGGAGAAAACAATCGGCCTGAATGGCAGCTGCGGTGCTTCCATAGCACAGTGGAATATCTCTTTTGTCAGGTTGGGTCAGCTGTCCCGGCTCTGTCCCCTCCCACCCTCTTGCCCACCCACCCCCAGCTTGCTGGCCTTTGGGGGCGGGGTGGTTGTGGAGAGACAGCCTCCATGCTGTGGGAGCACTGCTCAGCAGCAGCCAAAACATTGGTGCGTTATCAACACCCTTCTAGCTACAACTACAAGGCACAGCGCTATGAGGGCTGCTATGGGGAAAGTTAACTCCATCCCAGCCAGACCCAAACCAAAACTACATCACAGGGAGACGGCAACCTTCATCTTTCTTTAACAGCTATTAAAAAAGGGAGATGGGCATGGGAAAGCAGGGCCATCCTTCGTTGCCCTTGAACACGGTGCTACTGAGGCACCGGAGACGCCCACTGGGAGGCGTCTTCATCTCTTCTATATCCCCAAGCGATCAGGTGAAGTTTGGTGACACGGGCGCGTAAGTAACCCGAGGACTTCACCTTCATTTAATCTTCCCGGGGAGGAGATGGAAATGATTTACCCGAAGTAGATGGAAACTGACATATGATGTTTCCTTGAAACTGCCCTGGTGCAGTGTTTGCTTACTGAATGATTGAGCTAGGTAACATCTATTGTTCTGTCTGTGTAAACTCCCTAAGGTATCTAGAAGGCGTTCCCGCTTCTGGGGGCGGGGGAATTTTGAAGAAGCTGGGTATGGCTTATACGTTCAGAGAGACCGGGTGATTACCGTAGGTTCTAGAAGTCTGTGGCGCCTGGTGGAATTTATGTCTCGCCTCGCAGGCGACGTTGCCGATACTTTGCTCCAAACCAGAGAGAGCACAGGGTTATTAAACAGTGATCCACTGAAGAATCGTAGAATCCTAGAGCAGCCCGGGTGGGAAGGGACCTCGAAAGATCATCGGGCCCAACCTTTTTTTGTGGGAAAGGGAGCCTAGATGAGATTATCTAGCACCCTGTCCGATCGCATCTTGAAAACCTCCAGCGATGGGGACTCCACCACATCCCTGGGGAGGCTGTTCCAGTGGATGATTGTTCTCACTGTAAAAAAAACCCGTCTGTCTTGTATCGAGAGGAAACCTCTCTCCTGGTGCAACTTGTACCCGTTGCCCCTTGTCTCCTCCACGTGGCTCCTTGTGAAGAGAGAGCCTCCGTCCTCTTTGTAGCCACCCTTTAAGTACTGGAACAGTGTGATGAGGTCCCCCCTGAGCCTTCTCTTCTCCAAGGGAGAAAAGGCCCAACTCCTTCAGCCTTTCCTCCTAGGGCAGGTCCTCCAGCCCTTTGATCGTCTTCGTGGCCCTCCTTGGGACCCTCTCCAGCCTGTCTGCGTCTTTTTTTGAATTGTGGGGACCAGAACTGGACACGGTGCTCCAGGTGCGGCCTCTGTGAGAAGAGGCCAGGGTCTGCCCTGTGCCGGACGCAGCTGGTTCCAGCCAGCTAGGCACCGGACTCACCGCAGGCCAAAGCTGAGCAACTCGGCGAAGCTGGTGGCGCCCCTGTGAAAACATATCTAAGAAAGGGCAAAACGCTGTCCGGGGCAGGTATTTCCCTGCTGCCCGTGGATCCGGCAGCTGGATGTTTCCCGAAGGAACTTTTTCATCCTATTTTCTCCCCCTGTCCTGTTGAGGAGGGGCAGCTGGGTGGGCCCCTGGCAGCCGGCCAAGGTCAACCTAAAGCAAAACAAAGGGCAACAAAGCCTAAAAGGCTGATTCCTCCACGTAGAAGTTGAAGGGGGTTGGCGGTTTAAAGAATGATAGTGACTGGGGTAGGAACAGGACGTTTTGGAGCTAGAAAAGTCGGGAAATATCTGGGGATCCAGTCACTTTGAGGGGGGGAAGTTTCAAGAGAAAAAGCCGCCTTTCTGAGCAATAAGAGGTTCTTGTGAGAAAAAGGATCCAAGGGTGGCGTTGTAGTGGGTGTCTGCTATAGGCCGCCTGACCAGGAAGAACAAGCGGACGAGGCCCTCTACAGACAGATAGGAGCAGCCTCGCGTTCGCAGGCCCTGGTCCCCACGGGGGACTTCAGCCACCCCGATATCTGCTGGAGGGACAACACAGCAGGGCAACCGTGCAAAGCTGACCCAACCACCCGCCCGCATTAGAACCAGTGCCACCAGATAAGCACGTAAGGCATTAGTAATCGGAGATTCCCTACTGAGAGGCACCGAAGCACCCATTTGCCGTCCAGACGATTTCTCTAGAGAAGTCTGCTGCCTCCCAGGAGCTCGCGTTCGTGGCGCCACCGAGAGGCTGCCGAGCCTGGTGAACCCTACAGATTATCATCCGCTCCTACTATTCCGTGTAGGGTCTGACGAGGCAACTTAGAACCCTCCAAAGAGACTATATGGCCCTCGGAGCAATGTTAAAAGGATCAGGAGCACAGGTGGTGGTCTCCTCTATCCTCCCAGTCAGAGGAAGGGGTCCAGGAAGGAGGAGACGAATTGAACAGGTGAACGCCTGGCTGCGTAGCTGGTGCCATACGCAAGGTTTTGGCTTCTATGATCGCGGATCTACCTTTGAGAAGCCGGGTCTGTTGGGAGCCGATGGGATTCACCTGACCAAGCGGGGCAAGAGGGTCTTCGCCAACAAGCTGGCCAGACTTACAAGGAGGGCTTTAAACTAGACTCAGCGGGGGAAGGGGATGGAGTTTTGAGCAACAGAGAAGAGCCGGGGGCTGCTGATGCGTTAGGAACCAACAGGGGAACACCTGAGAAATGCCGCAAAGGAATTGGGGCTCGATCCTCCAAAAAGGTGACGCGGTCGACAGCCCAACTGAAGTGCCTCTATCCCAATGCACGCAGCACGGGTAACAGACAGGAGGAGTTGGAAGCCACCGTGCAGCTGGAAAGCTACGGCCTAATCGCTATCACTGAAACTTGGTGGGATGACTCACGCGACTGGAGCGCTGCAATCGATGGCTATAAGCTGTTCAGAAGGAAGGAGAGGCGGGGGGGTTGCCCGCTATGTAAAAAAAAAAAAAAAGAAAAAAGAAAAAAGGATTGATTGCACAGAGCTGTCTTTGAAAGACAGCGATGAACAGGTTGAGAGCTTACGGGTGAAAATTAGAGGCCAAGCCAACAAAGGAAACCTCGTGGTTGGTGTCTGCTCTAGGCCGCCCGATCAAGGGGAGGATGTTGACGAAGCGTTCTTACTTCAACTACCAGAAGCATCGCACTCGCAGGCGAAGAGTAAAGTCAAGACCCTGAATTTTAGGAGAGCGAACTTTCGGGTGTTTAAAGAACTAGTGGATGGGACCCCCTGGGAAACTGCCCTCGGGGATAAAGGAGCAGAAGGGAGCTGGCAGCTCTTTAAGGACGTTTTTCTTAGAGCACAAGAGCTCCCGATTCCCACGCGTAAGAAATCAGGCAAGGAAGGCAGGAGACCAGCATGGCTGAGCAAGGACCTTCTGGTCGAGCTGAAGCGCAAGAAGGAAATGCATAGGCAGCGGAAGCGGGGACACGCATCCTGGGAAGAATATAGGGATGCTGCCCGGGTGTGTAGGGATGGGATCAGGAAAGCTAAGGCACAGCTGGAGCTGAATTTGGCAAGGGATGTGAAGAATCACGAGAAGGGCTTCTACAGGTGCGCTGGTCAGAAAAGGAAGACTAAAGAAAACGTACACACCACCCCCACCCCCCCCCGATAAATAAGACAGGAGATCTAGTGACAACCGACACGGAGAAGGCTGATGAAGCATGGGCTGGATGAGCAGACAGTGGGGTGGGTTGAAAACTGGCTGAACAGCTGGGCCCAGAGGGTGGTGATCAGTGGCGTGAAGCCTAGCTGGAGGCCAGTAACTAGCGGTGCACCCCGGGGGTCAATACTGGGTCCGATCCTGTTCAACGTCCTAATTAATGATCTGGATGACGGGTAGACAGACTGCACCCTCAGCGAGTTTGCTGATGATACAAAACTGGGAGGAGCGGCTGATACACCAGAGGGTCGTGCTGCCATCCGGAGGGACCCCGACAGGCTGGAGAAACGGGCGGGCAGGAGCCTCGTGCGGTTCGACAAGGGGAAGCGCAAAGTCCTGCACCTGGGGAGGAACAACCCCATGCACCAGCGTATGCTGGAGGCCGACCGGCTGGAAAGCAGCTTTGCAGAAAAGGACGTGGGGGGCTCCTGGCGGACACCAAGTTGAACGTGAGCCGACAATGTGCCCTTGCCGCAAAGGCGGCTGAGGATATCCTTAGCCCGATATAGAGGAAAGCAGGGTTTATATATGTTACAATACAGTTGCGTAGACCACTCCAATTGCTCACTATCCCCGGGGGTGCAGGGCACCACAGACCACCCTTGGGCAGCTTTGGGGGCACTGCCTATTTTTCTAAAAGCCTCCTACCCAGCTTAGCGCAAATCCTATCTTGATCTGCCCTCCAGCCCTCAAGCCACCAGTGCTGAACACACGCTTTGTATTTTATTTTCTCCCAGGAGGCGTGCAGCTCAGAAACGTCTGCAATTGAAGTGGGGCTTTCAGGGAACAATTTCGAGCAACTTCTGTTGGTTCTGCGAAATGTTCTGAAAAGTTAAGGCCTGCCCTGCCCTGGCAAAAGCAGTCATTTGACTGGAGGGAGCAGCACCAAAAAGGCACCAGCACGTTTGGGGTGGACTTGATGCGGTAATAAATAACAATAAATAGTACTTCTAGCTACAACAGCCTCTTCTGAGACCTCGTTGCCCGCCCACAGGGTCGCAGCACTACACGGCACAGATCCCTCCGCGGACTCGCCCAACGTCTTCTCCCTCCACCCCCAGGTCGGATCCCTCCGCGCCCCGAGGGCACGCAAACTCCCTGAGCCCCGGTAAGCGCCAGGCCGACGAGGGCGGGCCCGCCGAGGGGGCGGGGACAAGCGAAAACGACAGGCGAGACAGCCAATCGAGACGCGGGATCGGCCGGCGGCGATCTGGCGGCCCAATGGGCGCCGCGGAGGGCCTGGCCGAGTGGAGGAAGCGCGGGGGCGACGACGGGCGTTGTCGTGGCTGACGAGATTATTGGGGCGCGGGCCGCCCGGCCCGGCGGCGCCGCTACTGTCTTCGGAAAGATCATCGGCAAGGCGCTTCCCCGCCAACGTCATCTACGAGGACGAGGAGGTAGCCGCGGCTTTGCTCTGTGCGCGGTTCCTCTTCCCTTCCCCCCCTCCCCCTCCCCCCGCGCTCGCAGGCACCCTGAGCCGAGGACCCGTTGCGCGGTGCCCGGGAGCGCGGCAGGGCGGGTGGCGGCGTTGCTGCGGGTGGGTGGAGGGACGGGGGACGGACGGGGCCTCTCTGGGTTGTGGCGCTCTCTACTGCACCATCCCTAAAACATCGCGCTTCTTCGGTGCCCCCCCCGGCTGCCGCGGCGCGTACTGGGTTGCTGGTGCTGTCCGGCTCGCCTCGGTTCGCAGCCCCACCGTGTCGTGTGCGCGCGCGCGCGCGCGTGCGTAGAGGAGGGCCTCTGACGGCAACGCACTTGGTGGCAGCCGCAGACGTTTGCCGCGTGATATCCCTTTGGCGCTGCAAGTCGTGCAAAGTTTGCTGCCGAGGGATGGGAGTGGTCCTACCTCGTGTAGGATGACAGTCTTGAAACCTTAGATTGAGCACACGCAGTCAGTCTCCTCGGGGATTCCAGGTGGGGGGGGGTGTACGTATGTAAACAGTGAAGGTCTGAGTAGTGACCGTAACGAGTTAGTTCTGCATAGGAGAAATGCAGGTCTTGATGTGCCTCGTAATAGCATTATAGAGATTTCACAGCTCTGCTGTGCTAGGCTTTGGTTCTGAGCCCCCAAACTGGATTATCAAAGCAAAGAGTTACAGCTTTTCTTATTTTTCTTAAAAAAAAAAAAAAAAAATCTAGAAACCGGTCATCCTGCAGGCTGCAAAAGCTTCCCAGACCTTGTTTCTGTGGTGAAGTGGGACCGTGGTAACAGCATGCTTGCAAGGTTCACGGATGCTGGTGCACCACAACGTGCTAGGAACTGGAGTGAGCTGCTTAGACTGTGGGGAAAAAATGCAGCCGTTACCTACACGATGTTAACTTTACGTTAGTATCCCGTATAATGTTTTTATTAAAACGCTGAAGATTAACAGTTAGGGACGTCTTCTGCTTTTGAAGGTAGGGTTTATGTGCAACATAGAAGACAGACTCGTACTATGCACTTGCAGGCTTCCTGTGATTACGCTTCTGTTCGATACTTGAGCTCCCTGTGCCATGGAAAACGAATGGCCGCTGATCTTCCACTTCACTAAATTCTTTGCTGATTCAGTTAAGCCATTTGTCTCCTGCCTCTGTGTGGACCACGTCGAATAGAAAAACTGCTTGGGAAATGATCGACCCAAATTAAAACATACCGGAGGTCGCTAATCTGAAGTACTGGCCCGTCTCCTTGCCCCCATCATCTTGCATGCTGAATCCCACTTCTGGAGGGGGCTCTGTAAATATGTTGTATTTTGTGTATAGAAAGTATTGATATCACGTAAGAAAAATCAACGTTTCGGCTTGTGTTTGGGGTATCTGGTAATCTGCTTCTGTACGAGTTCAGTGGGGCATATTGATTTGCTTAAGCTATCGCCTTTCTCTGAAGCCAATTACGTTTTAACTGTTTACTCTTCCTCCAGTGCCTTGCGTTCCATGATCTTTCACCCCAAGCTCCGACGCTTTTCCTAGTCATGCCTAAGGAGCCGATGATCAGGTTATCTGAAGCAGAAGATTCTGGTGAATCTGTAAGTACCGTGGAAGCTTTCTGTACGCTAAACTGTACCTGTAATTAGCTCCTAGTTTACTAGACTCTTTCCCGTCCCCTCTTTTCCTCTTGATAGGGCACAGTAGGCTATTTTGGGTTTTCTGGCGCTATAATCTTTTGCCTCTAGCTTGTAATGGAATTGAGCCTTTTGACTAAAAGCAGTGATATAAAGCGACGCTCATCCCTGGGTATGTACTTCTGGTGCAAAATGCAGTGTTGTTTTGGAGCGCAGTCTGATGCCTATTGTCATGGTTTAGAGCAAGAGTAGCAGTACTTCTTCTAATACGGAGAAGAGGGCTTGGGGTTTTTGGCAGGTCGGGGTGAGGAAGGGCAAAGCTGGTTGAGAGGTGCTGGATGCTTCGCTTTTGGCTATAAAAGTCAAGTTCAAAGACTCTGTAAACCCACGCAAAAGGCAGCCTAAAGTTTATTTTCCACCAGAATTGCTTACGTTGCCTGAAGACATAATGGGGGCTTTAACCCGGAGACAACCTTAGCTTCTGTGGCTGTTTTGTAGTCCGTTACTGTCTAGCTTGAAAAAAATTGCATAGCTCTTTTTTTTCCCTATGGTGTGCATAATCGGTCTCTGTAGCTTTGCTTGGAAAATGTCAGTTGCAGGCGGACGGACAGTAATTGGAAGCGCAGTGGTTGGATTGCTAGGAATTGGCTGACTGGTTTCTCTGGGTGGTCCTCCGCTCTCATTCCTTCCCTTCCTGCCCTCTCCCCTCTTTGTGCGTGGCTTTTTATCTTATTTATTTATGGTTTTGTACTTCCTTCTCCAGCTTCTCGGGCACTTAATGATTGTTGGCAAGAAGCGTGCTGCTCGCCTGGGCCTGACCAATGGATTCCGGACGGGTGTGGATGAAGGGCCCGAGGGTGGGCAGTCTGTCTGTCACGTACACCTACGTCTTCTGGGTGGCCGTCAGTTGGGCTGGCCGCCTGGCTAAGACTTTTGCGCCACAAGAGTTGCCGCACGTGTACAAATCGCCACTGAATGGATTTCGTCTGTTGCCCGTCAATCTAGCCACTGTTGATGTCTAATTTTTTGTGACGTGTGTCTGTGGAAGGCGATAAAAGCTTTGAGCAGCAGTTGCACAATAAAGATTTAGCATGGGGATATCATCTCTGTCTTGTGCGTCTTACTGAGGGAAATAGTTCTGCAAGTTAAAACGGTGTCTCCCCGGAGTGTAAGTATGTGGAATGTTTCAGTCTGTTAACAGTGTTCTATAGCTAGATGGTGATTTGCCCAGTCATTTGAAGCGTGACGCTGGAACCGCTTGGCAGTCTCCTGCGTCTTGTAGGAAGCAAGCTCTTGGCTTTTTGGAAGTGGTACGCAAATGTACATAAAGCCAGCGTAGGCTGCTGCTAAAACTTTAGAAAATACTGTATGTGACGCTACAGGCGTGCCATACAAGGGTGGCTTCGGCACAGTGCAACGTGTTGGAAGCATCCAACTCCTGTTGGAGCACTTTATCGATGGCTGTGTGATAAGGCCCCGTTGCTATCCCTTTTCTGGTGAGGAGGGATATGGTAGGAGAAAACAATCGGCCTGAATGGCAGCTGCGGTGCTTCCATAGCACAGTGGAATATCTCTTTTGTCAGGTTGGGTCAGCTGTCCCGGCTCTGTCCCCTCCCACCCTCTTGCCCACCCACCCCCAGCTTGCTGGCCTTTGGGGGCGGGGTGGTTGTGGAGAGACAGCCTCCATGCTGTGGGAGCACTGCTCAGCAGCAGCCAAAACATTGGTGCGTTATCAACACCCTTCTAGCTACAACTACAAGGCACAGCGCTATGAGGGCTGCTATGGGGAAAGTTAACTCCATCCCAGCCAGACCCAAACCAAAACTACATCACAGGGAGACGGCAACCTTCATCTTTCTTTAACAGCTATTAAAAAAGGGAGATGGGCATGGGAAAGCAGGGCCATCCTTCGTTGCCCTTGAACACGGTGCTACTGAGGCACCGGAGACGCCCACTGGGAGGCGTCTTCATCTCTTCTATATCCCCAAGCGATCAGGTGAAGTTTGGTGACACGGGCGCGTAAGTAACCCGAGGACTTCACCTTCATTTAATCTTCCCGGGGAGGAGATGGAAATGATTTACCCGAAGTAGATGGAAACTGACATATGATGTTTCCTTGAAACTGCCCTGGTGCAGTGTTTGCTTACTGAACGATTGAGCTAGGTAACATCTATTGTTCTGTCTGTGTAAACTCCCTAAGGTATCTAGAAGGCGTTCCCGCTTCTGGGGGCGGGGGAATTTTGAAGAAGCTGGGTATGGCTTATACGTTCAGAGAGACCGGGTGATTACCGTAGGTTCTAGAAGTCTGTGGCGCCTGGTGGAATTTATGTCTCGCCTCGCAGGCGACGTTGCCGATACTTTGCTCCAAACCAGAGAGAGCACAGGGTTATTAAACAGTGATCCACTGAAGAATCGTAGAATCCTAGAGCAGCCCGGGTGGGAAGGGACCTCGAAAGATCATCGGGCCCAACCTTTTTTTGTGGGAAAGGGAGCCTAGATGAGATTATCTAGCACCCTGTCCGATCGCATCTTGAAAACCTCCAGCGATGGGGACTCCACCACATCCCTGGGGAGGCTGTTCCAGTGGATGATTGTTCTCACTGTAAAAAAAACCCGTCTGTCTTGTATCGAGAGGAAACCTCTCTCCTGGTGCAACTTGTACCCGTTGCCCCTTGTCTCCTCCACGTGGCTCCTTGTGAAGAGAGAGCCTCCGTCCTCTTTGTAGCCACCCTTTAAGTACTGGAACAGTGTGATGAGGTCCCCCCTGAGCCTTCTCTTCTCCAAGGGAGAAAAGGCCCAACTCCTTCAGCCTTTCCTCCTAGGGCAGGTCCTCCAGCCCTTTGATCGTCTTCGTGGCCCTCCTTGGGACCCTCTCCAGCCTGTCTGCGTCTTTTTTTGAATTGTGGGGACCAGAACTGGACACGGTGCTCCAGGTGCGGCCTCTGTGAGAAGAGGCCAGGGTCTGCCCTGTGCCGGACGCAGCTGGTTCCAGCCAGCTAGGCACCGGACTCACCGCAGGCCAAAGCTGAGCAACTCGGCGAAGCTGGTGGCGCCCCTGTGAAAACATATCTAAGAAAGGGCAAAACGCTGTCCGGGGCAGGTATTTCCCTGCTGCCCGTGGATCCGGCAGCTGGATGTTTCCCGAAGGAACTTTTTCATCCTATTTTCTCCCCCTGTCCTGTTGAGGAGGGGCAGCTGGGTGGGCCCCTGGCAGCCGGCCAAGGTCAACCTAAAGCAAAACAAAGGGCAACAAAGCCTAAAAGGCTGATTCCTCCACGTAGAAGTTGAAGGGGGTTGGCGGTTTAAAGAATGATAGTGACTGGGGTAGGAACAGGACGTTTTGGAGCTAGAAAAGTCGGGAAATATCTGGGGATCCAGTCACTTTGAGGGGGGGAAGTTTCAAGAGAAAAAGCCGCCTTTCTGAGCAATAAGAGGTTCTTGTGAGAAAAAGGATCCAAGGGTGGCGTTGTAGTGGGTGTCTGCTATAGGCCGCCTGACCAGGAAGAACAAGCGGACGAGGCCCTCTACAGACAGATAGGAGCAGCCTCGCGTTCGCAGGCCCTGGTCCCCACGGGGGACTTCAGCCACCCCGATATCTGCTGGAGGGACAACACAGCAGGGCAACCGTGCAAAGCTGACCCAACCACCCGCCCGCATTAGAACCAGTGCCACCAGATAAGCACGTAAGGCATTAGTAATCGGAGATTCCCTACTGAGAGGCACCGAAGCACCCATTTGCCGTCCAGACGATTTCTCTAGAGAAGTCTGCTGCCTCCCAGGAGCTCGCGTTCGTGGCGCCACCGAGAGGCTGCCGAGCCTGGTGAACCCTACAGATTATCATCCGCTCCTACTATTCCGTGTAGGGTCTGACGAGGCAACTTAGAACCCTCCAAAGAGACTATATGGCCCTCGGAGCAATGTTAAAAGGATCAGGAGCACAGGTGGTGGTCTCCTCTATCCTCCCAGTCAGAGGAAGGGGTCCAGGAAGGAGGAGACGAATTGAACAGGTGAACGCCTGGCTGCGTAGCTGGTGCCATACGCAAGGTTTTGGCTTCTATGATCGCGGATCTACCTTTGAGAAGCCGGGTCTGTTGGGAGCCGATGGGATTCACCTGACCAAGCGGGGCAAGAGGGTCTTCGCCAACAAGCTGGCCAGACTTACAAGGAGGGCTTTAAACTAGACTCAGCGGGGGAAGGGGATGGAGTTTTGAGCAACAGAGAAGAGCCGGGGGCTGCTGATGCGTTAGGAACCAACAGGGGAACACCTGAGAAATGCCGCAAAGGAATTGGGGCTCGATCCTCCAAAAAGGTGACGCGGTCGACAGCCCAACTGAAGTGCCTCTATCCCAATGCACGCAGCACGGGTAACAGACAGGAGGAGTTGGAAGCCACCGTGCAGCTGGAAAGCTACGGCCTAATCGCTATCACTGAAACTTGGTGGGATGACTCACGCGACTGGAGCGCTGCAATCGATGGCTATAAGCTGTTCAGAAGGAAGGAGAGGCGGGGGGGTTGCCCGCTATGTAAAAAAAAAAAAAAAGAAAAAAGAAAAAAGGATTGATTGCACAGAGCTGTCTTTGAAAGACAGCGATGAACAGGTTGAGAGCTTACGGGTGAAAATTAGAGGCCAAGCCAACAAAGGAAACCTCGTGGTTGGTGTCTGCTCTAGGCCGCCCGATCAAGGGGAGGATGTTGACGAAGCGTTCTTACTTCAACTACCAGAAGCATCGCACTCGCAGGCGAAGAGTAAAGTCAAGACCCTGAATTTTAGGAGAGCGAACTTTCGGGTGTTTAAAGAACTAGTGGATGGGACCCCCTGGGAAACTGCCCTCGGGGATAAAGGAGCAGAAGGGAGCTGGCAGCTCTTTAAGGACGTTTTTCTTAGAGCACAAGAGCTCCCGATTCCCACGCGTAAGAAATCAGGCAAGGAAGGCAGGAGACCAGCATGGCTGAGCAAGGACCTTCTGGTCGAGCTGAAGCGCAAGAAGGAAATGCATAGGCAGCGGAAGCGGGGACACGCATCCTGGGAAGAATATAGGGATGCTGCCCGGGTGTGTAGGGATGGGATCAGGAAAGCTAAGGCACAGCTGGAGCTGAATTTGGCAAGGGATGTGAAGAATCACGAGAAGGGCTTCTACAGGTGCGTTGGTCAGAAAAGGAAGACTAAAGAAAACGTACACACCACCCCCCCACCCCCCCACCCCCCCACCCCACCCCCCCCGATAAATAAGACAGGAGATCTAGTGACAACTGACACGGAGAAGGCTGATGAAGCATGGGCTGGATGAGCAGACAGTGGGGTGGGTTGAAAACTGGCTGAACAGCTGGGCCCAGAGGGTGGTGATCAGTGGCGTGAAGCCTAGCTGGAGGCCAGTAACTAGCGGTGCACCCCGGGGGTCAATACTGGGTCCGATCCTGTTCAACGTCCTAATTAATGATCTGGATGACGGGTAGACAGACTGCACCCTCAGCGAGTTTGCTGATGATACAAAACTGGGAGGAGCGGCTGATACACCAGAGGGTCGTGCTGCCATCCGGAGGGACCCCGACAGGCTGGAGAAACGGGCGGGCAGGAGCCTCGTGCGGTTCGACAAGGGGAAGCGCAAAGTCCTGCACCTGGGGAGGAACAACCCCATGCACCAGCGTATGCTGGAGGCCGACCGGCTGGAAAGCAGCTTTGCAGAAAAGGACGTGGGGGGCTCCTGGCGGACACCAAGTTGAACGTGAGCCGACAATGTGCCCTTGCCGCAAAGGCGGCTGAGGATATCCTTAGCCCGATATAGAGGAAAGCAGGGTTTATATATGTTACAATACAGTTGCGTAGACCACTCCAATTGCTCACTATCCCCGGGGGTGCAGGGCACCACAGACCACCCTTGGGCAGCTTTGGGGGCACTGCCTATTTTTCTAAAAGCCTCCTACCCAGCTTAGCGCAAATCCTATCTTGATCTGCCCTCCAGCCCTCAAGCCACCAGTGCTGAACACACGCTTTGTATTTTATTTTCTCCCAGGAGGCGTGCAGCTCAGAAACGTCTGCAATTGAAGTGGGGCTTTCAGGGAACAATTTCGAGCAACTTCTGTTGGTTCTGCGAAATGTTCTGAAAAGTTAAGGCCTGCCCTGCCCTGGCAAAAGCAGTCATTTGACTGGAGGGAGCAGCACCAAAAAGGCACCAGCACGTTTGGGGTGGACTTGATGCGGTAATAAATAACAATAAATAGTACTTCTAGCTACAACAGCCTCTTCTGAGACCTCGTTGCCCGCCCACAGGGTCGCAGCACTACACGGCACAGATCCCTCCGCGGACTCGCCCAACGTCTTCTCCCTCCACCCCCAGGTCGGATCCCTCCGCGCCCCGAGGGCACGCAAACTCCCTGAGCCCCGGTAAGCGCCAGGCCGACGAGGGCGGGCCCGCCGAGGGGGCGGGGACAAGCGAAAACGACAGGCGAGACAGCCAATCGAGACGCGGGATCGGCCGGCGGCGATCTGGCGGCCCAATGGGCGCCGCGGAGGGCCTGGCCGAGTGGAGGAAGCGCGGGGGCGACGACGGGCGTTGTCGTGGCTGACGAGATTATTGGGGCGCGGGCCGCCCGGCCCGGCGGCGCCGCTACTGTCTTCGGAAAGATCATCGGCAAGGCGCTTCCCCGCCAACGTCATCTACGAGGACGAGGAGGTAGCCGCGGCTTTGCTCTGTGCGCGGTTCCTCTTCCCTTCCCCCCCTCCCCCTCCCCCCGCGCTCGCAGGCACCCTGAGCCGAGGACCCGTTGCGCGGTGCCCGGGAGCGCGGCAGGGCGGGTGGCGGCGTTGCTGCGGGTGGGTGGAGGGACGGGGGACGGACGGGGCCTCTCTGGGTTGTGGCGCTCTCTACTGCACCATCCCTAAAACATCGCGCTTCTTCGGTGCCCCCCCCGGCTGCCGCGGCGCGTACTGGGTTGCTGGTGCTGTCCGGCTCGCCTCGGTTCGCAGCCCCACCGTGTCGTGTGCGCGCGCGCGCGCGCGTGCGTAGAGGAGGGCCTCTGACGGCAACGCACTTGGTGGCAGCCGCAGACGTTTGCCGCGTGATATCCCTTTGGCGCTGCAAGTCGTGCAAAGTTTGCTGCCGAGGGATGGGAGTGGTCCTACCTCGTGTAGGATGACAGTCTTGAAACCTTAGATTGAGCACACGCAGTCAGTCTCCTCGGGGATTCCAGGTGGGGGGGGGTGTACGTATGTAAACAGTGAAGGTCTGAGTAGTGACCGTAACGAGTTAGTTCTGCATAGGAGAAATGCAGGTCTTGATGTGCCTCGTAATAGCATTATAGAGATTTCACAGCTCTGCTGTGCTAGGCTTTGGTTCTGAGCCCCCAAACTGGATTATCAAAGCAAAGAGTTACAGCTTTTCTTATTTTTCTTAAAAAAAAAAAAAAAAATCTAGAAACCGGTCATCCTGCAGGCTGCAAAAGCTTCCCAGACCTTGTTTCTGTGGTGAAGTGGGACCGTGGTAACAGCATGCTTGCAAGGTTCACGGATGCTGGTGCACCACAACGTGCTAGGAACTGGAGTGAGCTGCTTAGACTGTGGGGAAAAAATGCAGCCGTTACCTACACGATGTTAACTTTACGTTAGTATCCCGTATAATGTTTTTATTAAAACGCTGAAGATTAACAGTTAGGGACGTCTTCTGCTTTTGAAGGTAGGGTTTATGTGCAACATAGAAGACAGACTCGTACTATGCACTTGCAGGCTTCCTGTGATTACGCTTCTGTTCGATACTTGAGCTCCCTGTGCCATGGAAAACGAATGGCCGCTGATCTTCCACTTCACTAAATTCTTTGCTGATTCAGTTAAGCCATTTGTCTCCTGCCTCTGTGTGGACCACGTCGAATAGAAAAACTGCTTGGGAAATGATCGACCCAAATTAAAACATACCGGAGGTCGCTAATCTGAAGTACTGGCCCGTCTCCTTGCCCCCATCATCTTGCATGCTGAATCCCACTTCTGGAGGGGGCTCTGTAAATATGTTGTATTTTGTGTATAGAAAGTATTGATATCACGTAAGAAAAATCAACGTTTCGGCTTGTGTTTGGGGTATCTGGTAATCTGCTTCTGTACGAGTTCAGTGGGGCATATTGATTTGCTTAAGCTATCGCCTTTCTCTGAAGCCAATTACGTTTTAACTGTTTACTCTTCCTCCAGTGCCTTGCGTTCCATGATCTTTCACCCCAAGCTCCGACGCTTTTCCTAGTCATGCCTAAGGAGCCGATGATCAGGTTATCTGAAGCAGAAGATTCTGGTGAATCTGTAAGTACCGTGGAAGCTTTCTGTACGCTAAACTGTACCTGTAATTAGCTCCTAGTTTACTAGACTCTTTCCCGTCCCCTCTTTTCCTCTTGATAGGGCACAGTAGGCTATTTTGGGTTTTCTGGCGCTATAATCTTTTGCCTCTAGCTTGTAATGGAATTGAGCCTTTTGACTAAAAGCAGTGATATAAAGCGACGCTCATCCCTGGGTATGTACTTCTGGTGCAAAATGCAGTGTTGTTTTGGAGCGCAGTCTGATGCCTATTGTCATGGTTTAGAGCAAGAGTAGCAGTACTTCTTCTAATACGGAGAAGAGGGCTTGGGGTTTTTGGCAGGTCGGGGTGAGGAAGGGCAAAGCTGGTTGAGAGGTGCTGGATGCTTCGCTTTTGGCTATAAAAGTCAAGTTCAAAGACTCTGTAAACCCACGCAAAAGGCAGCCTAAAGTTTATTTTCCACCAGAATTGCTTACGTTGCCTGAAGACATAATGGGGGCTTTAACCCGGAGACAACCTTAGCTTCTGTGGCTGTTTTGTAGTCCGTTACTGTCTAGCTTGAAAAAAATTGCATAGCTCTTTTTTTTCCCTATGGTGTGCATAATCGGTCTCTGTAGCTTTGCTTGGAAAATGTCAGTTGCAGGCGGACGGACAGTAATTGGAAGCGCAGTGGTTGGATTGCTAGGAATTGGCTGACTGGTTTCTCTGGGTGGTCCTCCGCTCTCATTCCTTCCCTTCCTGCCCTCTCCCCTCTTTGTGCGTGGCTTTTTATCTTATTTATTTATGGTTTTGTACTTCCTTCTCCAGCTTCTCGGGCACTTAATGATTGTTGGCAAGAAGCGTGCTGCTCGCCTGGGCCTGACCAATGGATTCCGGACGGGTGTGGATGAAGGGCCCGAGGGTGGGCAGTCTGTCTGTCACGTACACCTACGTCTTCTGGGTGGCCGTCAGTTGGGCTGGCCGCCTGGCTAAGACTTTTGCGCCACAAGAGTTGCCGCACGTGTACAAATCGCCACTGAATGGATTTCGTCTGTTGCCCGTCAATCTAGCCACTGTTGATGTCTAATTTTTTGTGACGTGTGTCTGTGGAAGGCGATAAAAGCTTTGAGCAGCAGTTGCACAATAAAGATTTAGCATGGGGATATCATCTCTGTCTTGTGCGTCTTACTGAGGGAAATAGTTCTGCAAGTTAAAACGGTGTCTCCCCGGAGTGTAAGTATGTGGAATGTTTCAGTCTGTTAACAGTGTTCTATAGCTAGATGGTGATTTGCCCAGTCATTTGAAGCGTGACGCTGGAACCGCTTGGCAGTCTCCTGCGTCTTGTAGGAAGCAAGCTCTTGGCTTTTTGGAAGTGGTACGCAAATGTACATAAAGCCAGCGTAGGCTGCTGCTAAAACTTTAGAAAATACTGTATGTGACGCTACAGGCGTGCCATACAAGGGTGGCTTCGGCACAGTGCAACGTGTTGGAAGCATCCAACTCCTGTTGGAGCACTTTATCGATGGCTGTGTGATAAGGCCCCGTTGCTATCCCTTTTCTGGTGAGGAGGGATATGGTAGGAGAAAACAATCGGCCTGAATGGCAGCTGCGGTGCTTCCATAGCACAGTGGAATATCTCTTTTGTCAGGTTGGGTCAGCTGTCCCGGCTCTGTCCCCTCCCACCCTCTTGCCCACCCACCCCCAGCTTGCTGGCCTTTGGGGGCGGGGTGGTTGTGGAGAGACAGCCTCCATGCTGTGGGAGCACTGCTCAGCAGCAGCCAAAACATTGGTGCGTTATCAACACCCTTCTAGCTACAACTACAAGGCACAGCGCTATGAGGGCTGCTATGGGGAAAGTTAACTCCATCCCAGCCAGACCCAAACCAAAACTACATCACAGGGAGACGGCAACCTTCATCTTTCTTTAACAGCTATTAAAAAAGGGAGATGGGCATGGGAAAGCAGGGCCATCCTTCGTTGCCCTTGAACACGGTGCTACTGAGGCACCGGAGACGCCCACTGGGAGGCGTCTTCATCTCTTCTATATCCCCAAGCGATCAGGTGAAGTTTGGTGACACGGGCGCGTAAGTAACCCGAGGACTTCACCTTCATTTAATCTTCCCGGGGAGGAGATGGAAATGATTTACCCGAAGTAGATGGAAACTGACATATGATGTTTCCTTGAAACTGCCCTGGTGCAGTGTTTGCTTACTGAACGATTGAGCTAGGTAACATCTATTGTTCTGTCTGTGTAAACTCCCTAAGGTATCTAGAAGGCGTTCCCGCTTCTGAGGGCGGGGGAATTTTGAAGAAGCTGGGTATGGCTTATACGTTCAGAGAGACCGGGTGATTACCGTAGGTTCTAGAAGTCTGTGGCGCCTGGTGGAATTTATGTCTCGCCTCGCAGGCGACGTTGCCGATACTTTGCTCCAAACCAGAGAGAGCACAGGGTTATTAAACAGTGATCCACTGAAGAATCGTAGAATCCTAGAGCAGCCCGGGTGGGAAGGGACCTCGAAAGATCATCGGGCCCAACCTTTTTTTGTGGGAAAGGGAGCCTAGATGAGATTATCTAGCACCCTGTCCGATCGCATCTTGAAAACCTCCAGCGATGGGGACTCCACCACATCCCTGGGGAGGCTGTTCCAGTGGATGATTGTTCTCACTGTAAAAAAAACCCGTCTGTCTTGTATCGAGAGGAAACCTCTCTCCTGGTGCAACTTGTACCCGTTGCCCCTTGTCTCCTCCACGTGGCTCCTTGTGAAGAGAGAGCCTCCGTCCTCTTTGTAGCCACCCTTTAAGTACTGGAACAGTGTGATGAGGTCCCCCCTGAGCCTTCTCTTCTCCAAGGGAGAAAAGGCCCAACTCCTTCAGCCTTTCCTCCTAGGGCAGGTCCTCCAGCCCTTTGATCGTCTTCGTGGCCCTCCTTGGGACCCTCTCCAGCCTGTCTGCGTCTTTTTTTGAATTGTGGGGACCAGAACTGGACACGGTGCTCCAGGTGCGGCCTCTGTGAGAAGAGGCCAGGGTCTGCCCTGTGCCGGACGCAGCTGGTTCCAGCCAGCTAGGCACCGGACTCACCGCAGGCCAAAGCTGAGCAACTCGGCGAAGCTGGTGGCGCCCC
Source organism: Calonectris borealis (assembly GCF_964195595.1). Classification (NCBI taxonomy): domain Eukaryota; kingdom Metazoa; phylum Chordata; class Aves; order Procellariiformes; family Procellariidae; genus Calonectris; species Calonectris borealis. The sequence goes on along the minus strand of NC_134351.1, from coordinate 53,669,323 downwards.
TGTGAAAACATATCTAAGAAAGGGCAAAACGCTGTCCGGGGCAGGTATTTCCCTGCTGCCCGTGGATCCGGCAGCTGGATGTTTCCCGAAGGAACTTTTTCATCCTATTTTCTCCCCCTGTCCTGTTGAGGAGGGGCAGCTGGGTGGGCCCCTGGCAGCCGGCCAAGGTCAACCTAAAGCAAAACAAAGGGCAACAAAGCCTAAAAGGCTGATTCCTCCACGTAGAAGTTGAAGGGGGTTGGCGGTTTAAAGAATGATAGTGACTGGGGTAGGAACAGGACGTTTTGGAGCTAGAAAAGTCGGGAAATATCTGGGGATCCAGTCACTTTGAGGGGGGGAAGTTTCAAGAGAAAAAGCCGCCTTTCTGAGCAATAAGAGGTTCTTGTGAGAAAAAGGATCCAAGGGTGGCGTTGTAGTGGGTGTCTGCTATAGGCCGCCTGACCAGGAAGAACAAGCGGACGAGGCCCTCTACAGACAGATAGGAGCAGCCTCGCGTTCGCAGGCCCTGGTCCCCACGGGGGACTTCAGCCACCCCGATATCTGCTGGAGGGACAACACAGCAGGGCAACCGTGCAAAGCTGACCCAACCACCCGCCCGCATTAGAACCAGTGCCACCAGATAAGCACGTAAGGCATTAGTAATCGGAGATTCCCTACTGAGAGGCACCGAAGCACCCATTTGCCGTCCAGACGATTTCTCTAGAGAAGTCTGCTGCCTCCCAGGAGCTCGCGTTCGTGGCGCCACCGAGAGGCTGCCGAGCCTGGTGAACCCTACAGATTATCATCCGCTCCTACTATTCCGTGTAGGGTCTGACGAGGCAACTTAGAACCCTCCAAAGAGACTATATGGCCCTCGGAGCAATGTTAAAAGGATCAGGAGCACAGGTGGTGGTCTCCTCTATCCTCCCAGTCAGAGGAAGGGGTCCAGGAAGGAGGAGACGAATTGAACAGGTGAACGCCTGGCTGCGTAGCTGGTGCCATACGCAAGGTTTTGGCTTCTATGATCGCGGATCTACCTTTGAGAAGCCGGGTCTGTTGGGAGCCGATGGGATTCACCTGACCAAGCGGGGCAAGAGGGTCTTCGCCAACAAGCTGGCCAGACTTACAAGGAGGGCTTTAAACTAGACTCAGCGGGGGAAGGGGATGGAGTTTTGAGCAACAGAGAAGAGCCGGGGGCTGCTGATGCGTTAGGAACCAACAGGGGAACACCTGAGAAATGCCGCAAAGGAATTGGGGCTCGATCCTCCAAAAAGGTGACGCGGTCGACAGCCCAACTGAAGTGCCTCTATCCCAATGCACGCAGCACGGGTAACAGACAGGAGGAGTTGGAAGCCACCGTGCAGCTGGAAAGCTACGGCCTAATCGCTATCACTGAAACTTGGTGGGATGACTCACGCGACTGGAGCGCTGCAATCGATGGCTATAAGCTGTTCAGAAGGAAGGAGAGGCGGGGGGGTTGCCCGCTATGTAAAAAAAAAAAAAAAGAAAAAAGAAAAAAGGATTGATTGCACAGAGCTGTCTTTGAAAGACAGCGATGAACAGGTTGAGAGCTTACGGGTGAAAATTAGAGGCCAAGCCAACAAAGGAAACCTCGTGGTTGGTGTCTGCTCTAGGCCGCCCGATCAAGGGGAGGATGTTGACGAAGCGTTCTTACTTCAACTACCAGAAGCATCGCACTCGCAGGCGAAGAGTAAAGTCAAGACCCTGAATTTTAGGAGAGCGAACTTTCGGGTGTTTAAAGAACTAGTGGATGGGACCCCCTGGGAAACTGCCCTCGGGGATAAAGGAGCAGAAGGGAGCTGGCAGCTCTTTAAGGACGTTTTTCTTAGAGCACAAGAGCTCCCGATTCCCACGCGTAAGAAATCAGGCAAGGAAGGCAGGAGACCAGCATGGCTGAGCAAGGACCTTCTGGTCGAGCTGAAGCGCAAGAAGGAAATGCATAGGCAGCGGAAGCGGGGACACGCATCCTGGGAAGAATATAGGGATGCTGCCCGGGTGTGTAGGGATGGGATCAGGAAAGCTAAGGCACAGCTGGAGCTGAATTTGGCAAGGGATGTGAAGAATCACGAGAAGGGCTTCTACAGGTGCGTTGGTCAGAAAAGGAAGACTAAAGAAAACGTACACACCACCCCCCCACACCCACCCACCCCCCCCCCGATAAATAAGACAGGAGATCTAGTGACAACCGACACGGAGAAGGCTGATGAAGCATGGGCTGGATGAGCAGACAGTGGGGTGGGTTGAAAACTGGCTGAACAGCTGGGCCCAGAGGGTGGTGATCAGTGGCGTGAAGCCTAGCTGGAGGCCAGTAACTAGCGGTGCACCCCGGGGGTCAATACTGGGTCCGATCCTGTTCAACGTCCTAATTAATGATCTGGATGACGGGTAGACAGACTGCACCCTCAGCGAGTTTGCTGATGATACAAAACTGGGAGGAGCGGCTGATACACCAGAGGGTCGTGCTGCCATCCGGAGGGACCCCGACAGGCTGGAGAAACGGGCGGGCAGGAGCCTCGTGCGGTTCGACAAGGGGAAGCGCAAAGTCCTGCACCTGGGGAGGAACAACCCCATGCACCAGCGTATGCTGGAGGCCGACCGGCTGGAAAGCAGCTTTGCAGAAAAGGACGTGGGGGGCTCCTGGCGGACACCAAGTTGAACGTGAGCCGACAATGTGCCCTTGCCGCAAAGGCGGCTGAGGATATCCTTAGCCCGATATAGAGGAAAGCAGGGTTTATATATGTTACAATACAGTTGCGTAGACCACTCCAATTGCTCACTATCCCCGGGGGTGCAGGGCACCACAGACCACCCTTGGGCAGCTTTGGGGGCACTGCCTATTTTTCTAAAAGCCTCCTACCCAGCTTAGCGCAAATCCTATCTTGATCTGCCCTCCAGCCCTCAAGCCACCAGTGCTGAACACACGCTTTGTATTTTATTTTCTCCCAGGAGGCGTGCAGCTCAGAAACGTCTGCAATTGAAGTGGGGCTTTCAGGGAACAATTTCGAGCAACTTCTGTTGGTTCTGCGAAATGTTCTGAAAAGTTAAGGCCTGCCCTGCCCTGGCAAAAGCAGTCATTTGACTGGAGGGAGCAGCACCAAAAAGGCACCAGCACGTTTGGGGTGGACTTGATGCGGTAATAAATAACAATAAATAGTACTTCTAGCTACAACAGCCTCTTCTGAGACCTCGTTGCCCGCCCACAGGGTCGCAGCACTACACGGCACAGATCCCTCCGCGGACTCGCCCAACGTCTTCTCCCTCCACCCCCAGGTCGGATCCCTCCGCGCCCCGAGGGCACGCAAACTCCCTGAGCCCCGGTAAGCGCCAGGCCGACGAGGGCGGGCCCGCCGAGGGGGCGGGGACAAGCGAAAACGACAGGCGAGACAGCCAATCGAGACGCGGGATCGGCCGGCGGCGATCTGGCGGCCCAATGGGCGCCGCGGAGGGCCTGGCCGAGTGGAGGAAGCGCGGGGGCGACGACGGGCGTTGTCGTGGCTGACGAGATTATTGGGGCGCGGGCCGCCCGGCCCGGCGGCGCCGCTACTGTCTTCGGAAAGATCATCGGCAAGGCGCTTCCCCGCCAACGTCATCTACGAGGACGAGGAGGTAGCCGCGGCTTTGCTCTGTGCGCGGTTCCTCTTCCCTTCCCCCCCTCCCCCTCCCCCCGCGCTCGCAGGCACCCTGAGCCGAGGACCCGTTGCGCGGTGCCCGGGAGCGCGGCAGGGCGGGTGGCGGCGTTGCTGCGGGTGGGTGGAGGGACGGGGGACGGACGGGGCCTCTCTGGGTTGTGGCGCTCTCTACTGCACCATCCCTAAAACATCGCGCTTCTTCGGTGCCCCCCCCGGCTGCCGCGGCGCGTACTGGGTTGCTGGTGCTGTCCGGCTCGCCTCGGTTCGCAGCCCCACCGTGTCGTGTGCGCGCGCGCGCGCGCGTGCGTAGAGGAGGGCCTCTGACGGCAACGCACTTGGTGGCAGCCGCAGACGTTTGCCGCGTGATATCCCTTTGGCGCTGCAAGTCGTGCAAAGTTTGCTGCCGAGGGATGGGAGTGGTCCTACCTCGTGTAGGATGACAGTCTTGAAACCTTAGATTGAGCACACGCAGTCAGTCTCCTCGGGGATTCCAGGTGGGGGGGGGTGTACGTATGTAAACAGTGAAGGTCTGAGTAGTGACCGTAACGAGTTAGTTCTGCATAGGAGAAATGCAGGTCTTGATGTGCCTCGTAATAGCATTATAGAGATTTCACAGCTCTGCTGTGCTAGGCTTTGGTTCTGAGCCCCCAAACTGGATTATCAAAGCAAAGAGTTACAGCTTTTCTTATTTTTCTTAAAAAAAAAAAAAAAAAATCTAGAAACCGGTCATCCTGCAGGCTGCAAAAGCTTCCCAGACCTTGTTTCTGTGGTGAAGTGGGACCGTGGTAACAGCATGCTTGCAAGGTTCACGGATGCTGGTGCACCACAACGTGCTAGGAACTGGAGTGAGCTGCTTAGACTGTGGGGAAAAAATGCAGCCGTTACCTACACGATGTTAACTTTACGTTAGTATCCCGTATAATGTTTTTATTAAAACGCTGAAGATTAACAGTTAGGGACGTCTTCTGCTTTTGAAGGTAGGGTTTATGTGCAACATAGAAGACAGACTCGTACTATGCACTTGCAGGCTTCCTGTGATTACGCTTCTGTTCGATACTTGAGCTCCCTGTGCCATGGAAAACGAATGGCCGCTGATCTTCCACTTCACTAAATTCTTTGCTGATTCAGTTAAGCCATTTGTCTCCTGCCTCTGTGTGGACCACGTCGAATAGAAAAACTGCTTGGGAAATGATCGACCCAAATTAAAACATACCGGAGGTCGCTAATCTGAAGTACTGGCCCGTCTCCTTGCCCCCATCATCTTGCATGCTGAATCCCACTTCTGGAGGGGGCTCTGTAAATATGTTGTATTTTGTGTATAGAAAGTATTGATATCACGTAAGAAAAATCAACGTTTCGGCTTGTGTTTGGGGTATCTGGTAATCTGCTTCTGTACGAGTTCAGTGGGGCATATTGATTTGCTTAAGCTATCGCCTTTCTCTGAAGCCAATTACGTTTTAACTGTTTACTCTTCCTCCAGTGCCTTGCGTTCCATGATCTTTCACCCCAAGCTCCGACGCTTTTCCTAGTCATGCCTAAGGAGCCGATGATCAGGTTATCTGAAGCAGAAGATTCTGGTGAATCTGTAAGTACCGTGGAAGCTTTCTGTACGCTAAACTGTACCTGTAATTAGCTCCTAGTTTACTAGACTCTTTCCCGTCCCCTCTTTTCCTCTTGATAGGGCACAGTAGGCTATTTTGGGTTTTCTGGCGCTATAATCTTTTGCCTCTAGCTTGTAATGGAATTGAGCCTTTTGACTAAAAGCAGTGATATAAAGCGACGCTCATCCCTGGGTATGTACTTCTGGTGCAAAATGCAGTGTTGTTTTGGAGCGCAGTCTGATGCCTATTGTCATGGTTTAGAGCAAGAGTAGCAGTACTTCTTCTAATACGGAGAAGAGGGCTTGGGGTTTTTGGCAGGTCGGGGTGAGGAAGGGCAAAGCTGGTTGAGAGGTGCTGGATGCTTCGCTTTTGGCTATAAAAGTCAAGTTCAAAGACTCTGTAAACCCACGCAAAAGGCAGCCTAAAGTTTATTTTCCACCAGAATTGCTTACGTTGCCTGAAGACATAATGGGGGCTTTAACCCGGAGACAACCTTAGCTTCTGTGGCTGTTTTGTAGTCCGTTACTGTCTAGCTTGAAAAAAATTGCATAGCTCTTTTTTTTCCCTATGGTGTGCATAATCGGTCTCTGTAGCTTTGCTTGGAAAATGTCAGTTGCAGGCGGACGGACAGTAATTGGAAGCGCAGTGGTTGGATTGCTAGGAATTGGCTGACTGGTTTCTCTGGGTGGTCCTCCGCTCTCATTCCTTCCCTTCCTGCCCTCTCCCCTCTTTGTGCGTGGCTTTTTATCTTATTTATTTATGGTTTTGTACTTCCTTCTCCAGCTTCTCGGGCACTTAATGATTGTTGGCAAGAAGCGTGCTGCTCGCCTGGGCCTGACCAATGGATTCCGGACGGGTGTGGATGAAGGGCCCGAGGGTGGGCAGTCTGTCTGTCACGTACACCTACGTCTTCTGGGTGGCCGTCAGTTGGGCTGGCCGCCTGGCTAAGACTTTTGCGCCACAAGAGTTGCCGCACGTGTACAAATCGCCACTGAATGGATTTCGTCTGTTGCCCGTCAATCTAGCCACTGTTGATGTCTAATTTTTTGTGACGTGTGTCTGTGGAAGGCGATAAAAGCTTTGAGCAGCAGTTGCACAATAAAGATTTAGCATGGGGATATCATCTCTGTCTTGTGCGTCTTACTGAGGGAAATAGTTCTGCAAGTTAAAACGGTGTCTCCCCGGAGTGTAAGTATGTGGAATGTTTCAGTCTGTTAACAGTGTTCTATAGCTAGATGGTGATTTGCCCAGTCATTTGAAGCGTGACGCTGGAACCGCTTGGCAGTCTCCTGCGTCTTGTAGGAAGCAAGCTCTTGGCTTTTTGGAAGTGGTACGCAAATGTACATAAAGCCAGCGTAGGCTGCTGCTAAAACTTTAGAAAATACTGTATGTGACGCTACAGGCGTGCCATACAAGGGTGGCTTCGGCACAGTGCAACGTGTTGGAAGCATCCAACTCCTGTTGGAGCACTTTATCGATGGCTGTGTGATAAGGCCCCGTTGCTATCCCTTTTCTGGTGAGGAGGGATATGGTAGGAGAAAACAATCGGCCTGAATGGCAGCTGCGGTGCTTCCATAGCACAGTGGAATATCTCTTTTGTCAGGTTGGGTCAGCTGTCCCGGCTCTGTCCCCTCCCACCCTCTTGCCCACCCACCCCCAGCTTGCTGGCCTTTGGGGGCGGGGTGGTTGTGGAGAGACAGCCTCCATGCTGTGGGAGCACTGCTCAGCAGCAGCCAAAACATTGGTGCGTTATCAACACCCTTCTAGCTACAACTACAAGGCACAGCGCTATGAGGGCTGCTATGGGGAAAGTTAACTCCATCCCAGCCAGACCCAAACCAAAACTACATCACAGGGAGACGGCAACCTTCATCTTTCTTTAACAGCTATTAAAAAAGGGAGATGGGCATGGGAAAGCAGGGCCATCCTTCGTTGCCCTTGAACACGGTGCTACTGAGGCACCGGAGACGCCCACTGGGAGGCGTCTTCATCTCTTCTATATCCCCAAGCGATCAGGTGAAGTTTGGTGACACGGGCGCGTAAGTAACCCGAGGACTTCACCTTCATTTAATCTTCCCGGGGAGGAGATGGAAATGATTTACCCGAAGTAGATGGAAACTGACATATGATGTTTCCTTGAAACTGCCCTGGTGCAGTGTTTGCTTACTGAACGATTGAGCTAGGTAACATCTATTGTTCTGTCTGTGTAAACTCCCTAAGGTATCTAGAAGGCGTTCCCGCTTCTGGGGGCGGGGGAATTTTGAAGAAGCTGGGTATGGCTTATACGTTCAGAGAGACCGGGTGATTACCGTAGGTTCTAGAAGTCTGTGGCGCCTGGTGGAATTTATGTCTCGCCTCGCAGGCGACGTTGCCGATACTTTGCTCCAAACCAGAGAGAGCACAGGGTTATTAAACAGTGATCCACTGAAGAATCGTAGAATCCTAGAGCAGCCCGGGTGGGAAGGGACCTCGAAAGATCATCGGGCCCAACCTTTTTTTGTGGGAAAGGGAGCCTAGATGAGATTATCTAGCACCCTGTCCGATCGCATCTTGAAAACCTCCAGCGATGGGGACTCCACCACATCCCTGGGGAGGCTGTTCCAGTGGATGATTGTTCTCACTGTAAAAAAAACCCGTCTGTCTTGTATCGAGAGGAAACCTCTCTCCTGGTGCAACTTGTACCCGTTGCCCCTTGTCTCCTCCACGTGGCTCCTTGTGAAGAGAGAGCCTCCGTCCTCTTTGTAGCCACCCTTTAAGTACTGGAACAGTGTGATGAGGTCCCCCCTGAGCCTTCTCTTCTCCAAGGGAGAAAAGGCCCAACTCCTTCAGCCTTTCCTCCTAGGGCAGGTCCTCCAGCCCTTTGATCGTCTTCGTGGCCCTCCTTGGGACCCTCTCCAGCCTGTCTGCGTCTTTTTTTGAATTGTGGGGACCAGAACTGGACACGGTGCTCCAGGTGCGGCCTCTGTGAGAAGAGGCCAGGGTCTGCCCTGTGCCGGACGCAGCTGGTTCCAGCCAGCTAGGCACCGGACTCACCGCAGGCCAAAGCTGAGCAACTCGGCGAAGCTGGTGGCGCCCCTGTGAAAACATATCTAAGAAAGGGCAAAACGCTGTCCGGGGCAGGTATTTCCCTGCTGCCCGTGGATCCGGCAGCTGGATGTTTCCCGAAGGAACTTCTTCATCCTATTTTCTCCCCCTGTCCTGTTGAGGAGGGGCAGCTGGGTGGGCCCCTGGCAGCCGGCCAAGGTCAACCTAAAGCAAAACAAAGGGCAACAAAGCCTAAAAGGCTGATTCCTCCACGTAGAAGTTGAAGGGGGTTGGCGGTTTAAAGAATGATAGTGACTGGGGTAGGAACAGGACGTTTTGGAGCTAGAAAAGTCGGGAAATATCTGGGGATCCAGTCACTTTGAGGGGGGGAAGTTTCAAGAGAAAAAGCCGCCTTTCTGAGCAATAAGAGGTTCTTGTGAGAAAAAGGATCCAAGGGTGGCGTTGTAGTGGGTGTCTGCTATAGGCCGCCTGACCAGGAAGAACAAGCGGACGAGGCCCTCTACAGACAGATAGGAGCAGCCTCGCGTTCGCAGGCCCTGGTCCCCACGGGGGACTTCAGCCACCCCGATATCTGCTGGAGGGACAACACAGCAGGGCAACCGTGCAAAGCTGACCCAACCACCCGCCCGCATTAGAACCAGTGCCACCAGATAAGCACGTAAGGCATTAGTAATCGGAGATTCCCTACTGAGAGGCACCGAAGCACCCATTTGCCGTCCAGACGATTTCTCTAGAGAAGTCTGCTGCCTCCCAGGAGCTCGCGTTCGTGGCGCCACCGAGAGGCTGCCGAGCCTGGTGAACCCTACAGATTATCATCCGCTCCTACTATTCCGTGTAGGGTCTGACGAGGCAACTTAGAACCCTCCAAAGAGACTATATGGCCCTCGGAGCAATGTTAAAAGGATCAGGAGCACAGGTGGTGGTCTCCTCTATCCTCCCAGTCAGAGGAAGGGGTCCAGGAAGGAGGAGACGAATTGAACAGGTGAACGCCTGGCTGCGTAGCTGGTGCCATACGCAAGGTTTTGGCTTCTATGATCGCGGATCTACCTTTGAGAAGCCGGGTCTGTTGGGAGCCGATGGGATTCACCTGACCAAGCGGGGCAAGAGGGTCTTCGCCAACAAGCTGGCCAGACTTACAAGGAGGGCTTTAAACTAGACTCAGCGGGGGAAGGGGATGGAGTTTTGAGCAACAGAGAAGAGCCGGGGGCTGCTGATGCGTTAGGAACCAACAGGGGAACACCTGAGAAATGCCGCAAAGGAATTGGGGCTCGATCCTCCAAAAAGGTGACGCGGTCGACAGCCCAACTGAAGTGCCTCTATCCCAATGCACGCAGCACGGGTAACAGACAGGAGGAGTTGGAAGCCACCGTGCAGCTGGAAAGCTACGGCCTAATCGCTATCACTGAAACTTGGTGGGATGACTCACGCGACTGGAGCGCTGCAATCGATGGCTATAAGCTGTTCAGAAGGAAGGAGAGGCGGGGGGGTTGCCCGCTATGTAAAAAAAAAAAAAAAGAAAAAAGAAAAAAGGATTGATTGCACAGAGCTGTCTTTGAAAGACAGCGATGAACAGGTTGAGAGCTTACGGGTGAAAATTAGAGGCCAAGCCAACAAAGGAAACCTCGTGGTTGGTGTCTGCTCTAGGCCGCCCGATCAAGGGGAGGATGTTGACGAAGCGTTCTTACTTCAACTACCAGAAGCATCGCACTCGCAGGCGAAGAGTAAAGTCAAGACCCTGAATTTTAGGAGAGCGAACTTTCGGGTGTTTAAAGAACTAGTGGATGGGACCCCCTGGGAAACTGCCCTCGGGGATAAAGGAGCAGAAGGGAGCTGGCAGCTCTTTAAGGACGTTTTTCTTAGAGCACAAGAGCTCCCGATTCCCACGCGTAAGAAATCAGGCAAGGAAGGCAGGAGACCAGCATGGCTGAGCAAGGACCTTCTGGTCGAGCTGAAGCGCAAGAAGGAAATGCATAGGCAGCGGAAGCGGGGACACGCATCCTGGGAAGAATATAGGGATGCTGCCCGGGTGTGTAGGGATGGGATCAGGAAAGCTAAGGCACAGCTGGAGCTGAATTTGGCAAGGGATGTGAAGAATCACGAGAAGGGCTTCTACAGGTGCGTTGGTCAGAAAAGGAAGACTAAAGAAAACGTACACACCACCCCCCCACCCCCCCACCCCCCCACCCCACCCCCCCCGATAAATAAGACAGGAGATCTAGTGACAACTGACACGGAGAAGGCTGATGAAGCATGGGCTGGATGAGCAGACAGTGGGGTGGGTTGAAAACTGGCTGAACAGCTGGGCCCAGAGGGTGGTGATCAGTGGCGTGAAGCCTAGCTGGAGGCCAGTAACTAGCGGTGCACCCCGGGGGTCAATACTGGGTCCGATCCTGTTCAACGTCCTAATTAATGATCTGGATGACGGGTAGACAGACTGCACCCTCAGCGAGTTTGCTGATGATACAAAACTGGGAGGAGCGGCTGATACACCAGAGGGTCGTGCTGCCATCCGGAGGGACCCCGACAGGCTGGAGAAACGGGCGGGCAGGAGCCTCGTGCGGTTCGACAAGGGGAAGCGCAAAGTCCTGCACCTGGGGAGGAACAACCCCATGCACCAGCGTATGCTGGAGGCCGACCGGCTGGAAAGCAGCTTTGCAGAAAAGGACGTGGGGGGCTCCTGGCGGACACCAAGTTGAACGTGAGCCGACAATGTGCCCTTGCCGCAAAGGCGGCTGAGGATATCCTTAGCCCGATATAGAGGAAAGCAGGGTTTATATATGTTACAATACAGTTGCGTAGACCACTCCAATTGCTCACTATCCCCGGGGGTGCAGGGCACCACAGACCACCCTTGGGCAGCTTTGGGGGCACTGCCTATTTTTCTAAAAGCCTCCTACCCAGCTTAGCGCAAATCCTATCTTGATCTGCCCTCCAGCCCTCAAGCCACCAGTGCTGAACACACGCTTTGTATTTTATTTTCTCCCAGGAGGCGTGCAGCTCAGAAACGTCTGCAATTGAAGTGGGGCTTTCAGGGAACAATTTCGAGCAACTTCTGTTGGTTCTGCGAAATGTTCTGAAAAGTTAAGGCCTGCCCTGCCCTGGCAAAAGCAGTCATTTGACTGGAGGGAGCAGCACCAAAAAGGCACCAGCACGTTTGGGGTGGACTTGATGCGGTAATAAATAACAATAAATAGTACTTCTAGCTACAACAGCCTCTTCTGAGACCTCGTTGCCCGCCCACAGGGTCGCAGCACTACACGGCACAGATCCCTCCGCGGACTCGCCCAACGTCTTCTCCCTCCACCCCCAGGTCGGATCCCTCCGCGCCCCGAGGGCACGCAAACTCCCTGAGCCCCGGTAAGCGCCAGGCCGACGAGGGCGGGCCCGCCGAGGGGGCGGGGACAAGCGAAAACGACAGGCGAGACAGCCAATCGAGACGCGGGATCGGCCGGCGGCGATCTGGCGGCCCAATGGGCGCCGCGGAGGGCCTGGCCGAGTGGAGGAAGCGCGGGGGCGACGACGGGCGTTGTCGTGGCTGACGAGATTATTGGGGCGCGGGCCGCCCGGCCCGGCGGCGCCGCTACTGTCTTCGGAAAGATCATCGGCAAGGCGCTTCCCCGCCAACGTCATCTACGAGGACGAGGAGGTAGCCGCGGCTTTGCTCTGTGCGCGGTTCCTCTTCCCTTCCCCCCCTCCCCCTCCCCCCGCGCTCGCAGGCACCCTGAGCCGAGGACCCGTTGCGCGGTGCCCGGGAGCGCGGCAGGGCGGGTGGCGGCGTTGCTGCGGGTGGGTGGAGGGACGGGGGACGGACGGGGCCTCTCTGGGTTGTGGCGCTCTCTACTGCACCATCCCTAAAACATCGCGCTTCTTCGGTGCCCCCCCCGGCTGCCGCGGCGCGTACTGGGTTGCTGGTGCTGTCCGGCTCGCCTCGGTTCGCAGCCCCACCGTGTCGTGTGCGCGCGCGCGCGCGCGTGCGTAGAGGAGGGCCTCTGACGGCAACGCACTTGGTGGCAGCCGCAGACGTTTGCCGCGTGATATCCCTTTGGCGCTGCAAGTCGTGCAAAGTTTGCTGCCGAGGGATGGGAGTGGTCCTACCTCGTGTAGGATGACAGTCTTGAAACCTTAGATTGAGCACACGCAGTCAGTCTCCTCGGGGATTCCAGGTGGGGGGGGGTGTACGTATGTAAACAGTGAAGGTCTGAGTAGTGACCGTAACGAGTTAGTTCTGCATAGGAGAAATGCAGGTCTTGATGTGCCTCGTAATAGCATTATAGAGATTTCACAGCTCTGCTGTGCTAGGCTTTGGTTCTGAGCCCCCAAACTGGATTATCAAAGCAAAGAGTTACAGCTTTTCTTATTTTTCTTAAAAAAAAAAAAAAAAATCTAGAAACCGGTCATCCTGCAGGCTGCAAAAGCTTCCCAGACCTTGTTTCTGTGGTGAAGTGGGACCGTGGTAACAGCATGCTTGCAAGGTTCACGGATGCTGGTGCACCACAACGTGCTAGGAACTGGAGTGAGCTGCTTAGACTGTGGGGAAAAAATGCAGCCGTTACCTACACGATGTTAACTTTACGTTAGTATCCCGTATAATGTTTTTATTAAAACGCTGAAGATTAACAGTTAGGGACGTCTTCTGCTTTTGAAGGTAGGGTTTATGTGCAACATAGAAGACAGACTCGTACTATGCACTTGCAGGCTTCCTGTGATTACGCTTCTGTTCGATACTTGAGCTCCCTGTGCCATGGAAAACGAATGGCCGCTGATCTTCCACTTCACTAAATTCTTTGCTGATTCAGTTAAGCCATTTGTCTCCTGCCTCTGTGTGGACCACGTCGAATAGAAAAACTGCTTGGGAAATGATCGACCCAAATTAAAACATACCGGAGGTCGCTAATCTGAAGTACTGGCCCGTCTCCTTGCCCCCATCATCTTGCATGCTGAATCCCACTTCTGGAGGGGGCTCTGTAAATATGTTGTATTTTGTGTATAGAAAGTATTGATATCACGTAAGAAAAATCAACGTTTCGGCTTGTGTTTGGGGTATCTGGTAATCTGCTTCTGTACGAGTTCAGTGGGGCATATTGATTTGCTTAAGCTATCGCCTTTCTCTGAAGCCAATTACGTTTTAACTGTTTACTCTTCCTCCAGTGCCTTGCGTTCCATGATCTTTCACCCCAAGCTCCGACGCTTTTCCTAGTCATGCCTAAGGAGCCGATGATCAGGTTATCTGAAGCAGAAGATTCTGGTGAATCTGTAAGTACCGTGGAAGCTTTCTGTACGCTAAACTGTACCTGTAATTAGCTCCTAGTTTACTAGACTCTTTCCCGTCCCCTCTTTTCCTCTTGATAGGGCACAGTAGGCTATTTTGGGTTTTCTGGCGCTATAATCTTTTGCCTCTAGCTTGTAATGGAATTGAGCCTTTTGACTAAAAGCAGTGATATAAAGCGACGCTCATCCCTGGGTATGTACTTCTGGTGCAAAATGCAGTGTTGTTTTGGAGCGCAGTCTGATGCCTATTGTCATGGTTTAGAGCAAGAGTAGCAGTACTTCTTCTAATACGGAGAAGAGGGCTTGGGGTTTTTGGCAGGTCGGGGTGAGGAAGGGCAAAGCTGGTTGAGAGGTGCTGGATGCTTCGCTTTTGGCTATAAAAGTCAAGTTCAAAGACTCTGTAAACCCACGCAAAAGGCAGCCTAAAGTTTATTTTCCACCAGAATTGCTTACGTTGCCTGAAGACATAATGGGGGCTTTAACCCGGAGACAACCTTAGCTTCTGTGGCTGTTTTGTAGTCCGTTACTGTCTAGCTTGAAAAAAATTGCATAGCTCTTTTTTTTCCCTATGGTGTGCATAATCGGTCTCTGTAGCTTTGCTTGGAAAATGTCAGTTGCAGGCGGACGGACAGTAATTGGAAGCGCAGTGGTTGGATTGCTAGGAATTGGCTGACTGGTTTCTCTGGGTGGTCCTCCGCTCTCATTCCTTCCCTTCCTGCCCTCTCCCCTCTTTGTGCGTGGCTTTTTATCTTATTTATTTATGGTTTTGTACTTCCTTCTCCAGCTTCTCGGGCACTTAATGATTGTTGGCAAGAAGCGTGCTGCTCGCCTGGGCCTGACCAATGGATTCCGGACGGGTGTGGATGAAGGGCCCGAGGGTGGGCAGTCTGTCTGTCACGTACACCTACGTCTTCTGGGTGGCCGTCAGTTGGGCTGGCCGCCTGGCTAAGACTTTTGCGCCACAAGAGTTGCCGCACGTGTACAAATCGCCACTGAATGGATTTCGTCTGTTGCCCGTCAATCTAGCCACTGTTGATGTCTAATTTTTTGTGACGTGTGTCTGTGGAAGGCGATAAAAGCTTTGAGCAGCAGTTGCACAATAAAGATTTAGCATGGGGATATCATCTCTGTCTTGTGCGTCTTACTGAGGGAAATAGTTCTGCAAGTTAAAACGGTGTCTCCCCGGAGTGTAAGTATGTGGAATGTTTCAGTCTGTTAACAGTGTTCTATAGCTAGATGGTGATTTGCCCAGTCATTTGAAGCGTGACGCTGGAACCGCTTGGCAGTCTCCTGCGTCTTGTAGGAAGCAAGCTCTTGGCTTTTTGGAAGTGGTACGCAAATGTACATAAAGCCAGCGTAGGCTGCTGCTAAAACTTTAGAAAATACTGTATGTGACGCTACAGGCGTGCCATACAAGGGTGGCTTCGGCACAGTGCAACGTGTTGGAAGCATCCAACTCCTGTTGGAGCACTTTATCGATGGCTGTGTGATAAGGCCCCGTTGCTATCCCTTTTCTGGTGAGGAGGGATATGGTAGGAGAAAACAATCGGCCTGAATGGCAGCTGCGGTGCTTCCATAGCACAGTGGAATATCTCTTTTGTCAGGTTGGGTCAGCTGTCCCGGCTCTGTCCCCTCCCACCCTCTTGCCCACCCACCCCCAGCTTGCTGGCCTTTGGGGGCGGGGTGGTTGTGGAGAGACAGCCTCCATGCTGTGGGAGCACTGCTCAGCAGCAGCCAAAACATTGGTGCGTTATCAACACCCTTCTAGCTACAACTACAAGGCACAGCGCTATGAGGGCTGCTATGGGGAAAGTTAACTCCATCCCAGCCAGACCCAAACCAAAACTACATCACAGGGAGACGGCAACCTTCATCTTTCTTTAACAGCTATTAAAAAAGGGAGATGGGCATGGGAAAGCAGGGCCATCCTTCGTTGCCCTTGAACACGGTGCTACTGAGGCACCGGAGACGCCCACTGGGAGGCGTCTTCATCTCTTCTATATCCCCAAGCGATCAGGTGAAGTTTGGTGACACGGGCGCGTAAGTAACCCGAGGACTTCACCTTCATTTAATCTTCCCGGGGAGGAGATGGAAATGATTTACCCGAAGTAGATGGAAACTGACATATGATGTTTCCTTGAAACTGCCCTGGTGCAGTGTTTGCTTACTGAACGATTGAGCTAGGTAACATCTATTGTTCTGTCTGTGTAAACTCCCTAAGGTATCTAGAAGGCGTTCCCGCTTCTGAGGGCGGGGGAATTTTGAAGAAGCTGGGTATGGCTTATACGTTCAGAGAGACCGGGTGATTACCGTAGGTTCTAGAAGTCTGTGGCGCCTGGTGGAATTTATGTCTCGCCTCGCAGGCGACGTTGCCGATACTTTGCTCCAAACCAGAGAGAGCACAGGGTTATTAAACAGTGATCCACTGAAGAATCGTAGAATCCTAGAGCAGCCCGGGTGGGAAGGGACCTCGAAAGATCATCGGGCCCAACCTTTTTTTGTGGGAAAGGGAGCCTAGATGAGATTATCTAGCACCCTGTCCGATCGCATCTTGAAAACCTCCAGCGATGGGGACTCCACCACATCCCTGGGGAGGCTGTTCCAGTGGATGATTGTTCTCACTGTAAAAAAAACCCGTCTGTCTTGTATCGAGAGGAAACCTCTCTCCTGGTGCAACTTGTACCCGTTGCCCCTTGTCTCCTCCACGTGGCTCCTTGTGAAGAGAGAGCCTCCGTCCTCTTTGTAGCCACCCTTTAAGTACTGGAACAGTGTGATGAGGTCCCCCCTGAGCCTTCTCTTCTCCAAGGGAGAAAAGGCCCAACTCCTTCAGCCTTTCCTCCTAGGGCAGGTCCTCCAGCCCTTTGATCGTCTTCGTGGCCCTCCTTGGGACCCTCTCCAGCCTGTCTGCGTCTTTTTTTGAATTGTGGGGACCAGAACTGGACACGGTGCTCCAGGTGCGGCCTCTGTGAGAAGAGGCCAGGGTCTGCCCTGTGCCGGACGCAGCTGGTTCCAGCCAGCTAGGCACCGGACTCACCGCAGGCCAAAGCTGAGCAACTCGGCGAAGCTGGTGGCGCCCCTGTGAAAACATATCTAAGAAAGGGCAAAACGCTGTCCGGGGCAGGTATTTCCCTGCTGCCCGTGGATCCGGCAGCTGGATGTTTCCCGAAGGAACTTTTTCATCCTATTTTCTCCCCCTGTCCTGTTGAGGAGGGGCAGCTGGGTGGGCCCCTGGCAGCCGGCCAAGGTCAACCTAAAGCAAAACAAAGGGCAACAAAGCCTAAAAGGCTGATTCCTCCACGTAGAAGTTGAAGGGGGTTGGCGGTTTAAAGAATGATAGTGACTGGGGTAGGAACAGGACGTTTTGGAGCTAGAAAAGTCGGGAAATATCTGGGGATCCAGTCACTTTGAGGGGGGGAAGTTTCAAGAGAAAAAGCCGCCTTTCTGAGCAATAAGAGGTTCTTGTGAGAAAAAGGATCCAAGGGTGGCGTTGTAGTGGGTGTCTGCTATAGGCCGCCTGACCAGGAAGAACAAGCGGACGAGGCCCTCTACAGACAGATAGGAGCAGCCTCGCGTTCGCAGGCCCTGGTCCCCACGGGGGACTTCAGCCACCCCGATATCTGCTGGAGGGACAACACAGCAGGGCAACCGTGCAAAGCTGACCCAACCACCCGCCCGCATTAGAACCAGTGCCACCAGATAAGCACGTAAGGCATTAGTAATCGGAGATTCCCTACTGAGAGGCACCGAAGCACCCATTTGCCGTCCAGACGATTTCTCTAGAGAAGTCTGCTGCCTCCCAGGAGCTCGCGTTCGTGGCGCCACCGAGAGGCTGCCGAGCCTGGTGAACCCTACAGATTATCATCCGCTCCTACTATTCCGTGTAGGGTCTGACGAGGCAACTTAGAACCCTCCAAAGAGACTATATGGCCCTCGGAGCAATGTTAAAAGGATCAGGAGCACAGGTGGTGGTCTCCTCTATCCTCCCAGTCAGAGGAAGGGGTCCAGGAAGGAGGAGACGAATTGAACAGGTGAACGCCTGGCTGCGTAGCTGGTGCCATACGCAAGGTTTTGGCTTCTATGATCGCGGATCTACCTTTGAGAAGCCGGGTCTGTTGGGAGCCGATGGGATTCACCTGACCAAGCGGGGCAAGAGGGTCTTCGCCAACAAGCTGGCCAGACTTACAAAAGGAGGGCTTTAAACTAGACTCAGCGGGGGAAGGGGATGGAGTTTTGAGCAACAGAGAAGAGCCGGGGGCTGCTGATGCGTTAGGAACCAACAGGGGAACACCTGAGAAATGCCGCAAAGGAATTGGGGCTCGATCCTCCAAAAAGGTGACGCGGTCGACAGCCCAACTGAAGTGCCTCTATCCCAATGCACGCAGCACGGGTAACAGACAGGAGGAGTTGGAAGCCACCGTGCAGCTGGAAAGCTACGGCCTAATCGCTATCACTGAAACTTGGTGGGATGACTCACGCGACTGGAGCGCTGCAATCGATGGCTATAAGCTGTTCAGAAGGAAGGAGAGGCGGGGGGGTTGCCCGCTATGTAAAAAAAAAAAAAAAGAAAAAAGAAAAAAGGATTGATTGCACAGAGCTGTCTTTGAAAGACAGCGATGAACAGGTTGAGAGCTTACGGGTGAAAATTAGAGGCCAAGCCAACAAAGGAAACCTCGTGGTTGGTGTCTGCTCTAGGCCGCCCGATCAAGGGGAGGATGTTGACGAAGCGTTCTTACTTCAACTACCAGAAGCATCGCACTCGCAGGCGAAGAGTAAAGTCAAGACCCTGAATTTTAGGAGAGCGAACTTTCGGGTGTTTAAAGAACTAGTGGATGGGACCCCCTGGGAAACTGCCCTCGGGGATAAAGGAGCAGAAGGGAGCTGGCAGCTCTTTAAGGACGTTTTTCTTAGAGCACAAGAGCTCCCGATTCCCACGCGTAAGAAATCAGGCAAGGAAGGCAGGAGACCAGCATGGCTGAGCAAGGACCTTCTGGTCGAGCTGAAGCGCAAGAAGGAAATGCATAGGCAGCGGAAGCGGGGACACGCATCCTGGGAAGAATATAGGGATGCTGCCCGGGTGTGTAGGGATGGGATCAGGAAAGCTAAGGCACAGCTGGAGCTGAATTTGGCAAGGGATGTGAAGAATCACGAGAAGGGCTTCTACAGGTGCGTTGGTCAGAAAAGGAAGACTAAAGAAAACGTACACACCACCCCCCCACCCCCCCCCCCCCCCCCCGATAAATAAGACAGGAGATCTAGTGACAACCGACACGGAGAAGGCTGATGAAGCATGGGCTGGATGAGCAGACAGTGGGGTGGGTTGAAAACTGGCTGAACAGCTGGGCCCAGAGGGTGGTGATCAGTGGCGTGAAGCCTAGCTGGAGGCCAGTAACTAGCGGTGCACCCCGGGGGTCAATACTGGGTCCGATCCTGTTCAACGTCCTAATTAATGATCTGGATGACGGGTAGACAGACTGCACCCTCAGCGAGTTTGCTGATGATACAAAACTGGGAGGAGCGGCTGATACACCAGAGGGTCGTGCTGCCATCCGGAGGGACCCCGACAGGCTGGAGAAACGGGCGGGCAGGAGCCTCGTGCGGTTCGACAAGGGGAAGCGCAAAGTCCTGCACCTGGGGAGGAACAACCCCATGCACCAGCGTATGCTGGAGGCCGACCGGCTGGAAAGCAGCTTTGCAGAAAAGGACGTGGGGGGCTCCTGGCGGACACCAAGTTGAACGTGAGCCGACAATGTGCCCTTGCCGCAAAGGCGGCTGAGGATATCCTTAGCCCGATATAGAGGAAAGCAGGGTTTATATATGTTACAATACAGTTGCGTAGACCACTCCAATTGCTCACTATCCCCGGGGGTGCAGGGCACCACAGACCACCCTTGGGCAGCTTTGGGGGCACTGCCTATTTTTCTAAAAGCCTCCTACCCAGCTTAGCGCAAATCCTATCTTGATCTGCCCTCCAGCCCTCAAGCCACCAGTGCTGAACACACGCTTTGTATTTTATTTTCTCCCAGGAGGCGTGCAGCTCAGAAACGTCTGCAATTGAAGTGGGGCTTTCAGGGAACAATTTCGAGCAACTTCTGTTGGTTCTGCGAAATGTTCTGAAAAGTTAAGGCCTGCCCTGCCCTGGCAAAAGCAGTCATTTGACTGGAGGGAGCAGCACCAAAAAGGCACCAGCACGTTTGGGGTGGACTTGATGCGGTAATAAATAACAATAAATAGTACTTCTAGCTACAACAGCCTCTTCTGAGACCTCGTTGCCCGCCCACAGGGTCGCAGCACTACACGGCACAGATCCCTCCGCGGACTCGCCCAACGTCTTCTCCCTCCACCCCCAGGTCGGATCCCTCCGCGCCCCGAGGGCACGCAAACTCCCTGAGCCCCGGTAAGCGCCAGGCCGACGAGGGCGGGCCCGCCGAGGGGGCGGGGACAAGCGAAAACGACAGGCGAGACAGCCAATCGAGACGCGGGATCGGCCGGCGGCGATCTGGCGGCCCAATGGGCGCCGCGGAGGGCCTGGCCGAGTGGAGGAAGCGCGGGGGCGACGACGGGCGTTGTCGTGGCTGACGAGATTATTGGGGCGCGGGCCGCCCGGCCCGGCGGCGCCGCTACTGTCTTCGGAAAGATCATCGGCAAGGCGCTTCCCCGCCAACGTCATCTACGAGGACGAGGAGGTAGCCGCGGCTTTGCTCTGTGCGCGGTTCCTCTTCCCTTCCCCCCCTCCCCCTCCCCCCGCGCTCGCAGGCACCCTGAGCCGAGGACCCGTTGCGCGGTGCCCGGGAGCGCGGCAGGGCGGGTGGCGGCGTTGCTGCGGGTGGGTGGAGGGACGGGGGACGGACGGGGCCTCTCTGGGTTGTGGCGCTCTCTACTGCACCATCCCTAAAACATCGCGCTTCTTCGGTGCCCCCCCCGGCTGCCGCGGCGCGTACTGGGTTGCTGGTGCTGTCCGGCTCGCCTCGGTTCGCAGCCCCACCGTGTCGTGTGCGCGCGCGCGCGCGCGTGCGTAGAGGAGGGCCTCTGACGGCAACGCACTTGGTGGCAGCCGCAGACGTTTGCCGCGTGATATCCCTTTGGCGCTGCAAGTCGTGCAAAGTTTGCTGCCGAGGGATGGGAGTGGTCCTACCTCGTGTAGGATGACAGTCTTGAAACCTTAGATTGAGCACACGCAGTCAGTCTCCTCGGGGATTCCAGGTGGGGGGGGGTGTACGTATGTAAACAGTGAAGGTCTGAGTAGTGACCGTAACGAGTTAGTTCTGCATAGGAGAAATGCAGGTCTTGATGTGCCTCGTAATAGCATTATAGAGATTTCACAGCTCTGCTGTGCTAGGCTTTGGTTCTGAGCCCCCAAACTGGATTATCAAAGCAAAGAGTTACAGCTTTTCTTATTTTTCTTAAAAAAAAAAAAAAAAAATCTAGAAACCGGTCATCCTGCAGGCTGCAAAAGCTTCCCAGACCTTGTTTCTGTGGTGAAGTGGGACCGTGGTAACAGCATGCTTGCAAGGTTCACGGATGCTGGTGCACCACAACGTGCTAGGAACTGGAGTGAGCTGCTTAGACTGTGGGGAAAAAATGCAGCCGTTACCTACACGATGTTAACTTTACGTTAGTATCCCGTATAATGTTTTTATTAAAACGCTGAAGATTAACAGTTAGGGACGTCTTCTGCTTTTGAAGGTAGGGTTTATGTGCAACATAGAAGACAGACTCGTACTATGCACTTGCAGGCTTCCTGTGATTACGCTTCTGTTCGATACTTGAGCTCCCTGTGCCATGGAAAACGAATGGCCGCTGATCTTCCACTTCACTAAATTCTTTGCTGATTCAGTTAAGCCATTTGTCTCCTGCCTCTGTGTGGACCACGTCGAATAGAAAAACTGCTTGGGAAATGATCGACCCAAATTAAAACATACCGGAGGTCGCTAATCTGAAGTACTGGCCCGTCTCCTTGCCCCCATCATCTTGCATGCTGAATCCCACTTCTGGAGGGGGCTCTGTAAATATGTTGTATTTTGTGTATAGAAAGTATTGATATCACGTAAGAAAAATCAACGTTTCGGCTTGTGTTTGGGGTATCTGGTAATCTGCTTCTGTACGAGTTCAGTGGGGCATATTGATTTGCTTAAGCTATCGCCTTTCTCTGAAGCCAATTACGTTTTAACTGTTTACTCTTCCTCCAGTGCCTTGCGTTCCATGATCTTTCACCCCAAGCTCCGACGCTTTTC
Organism: Calonectris borealis; assembly: GCF_964195595.1. Taxonomy (NCBI): domain Eukaryota; kingdom Metazoa; phylum Chordata; class Aves; order Procellariiformes; family Procellariidae; genus Calonectris; species Calonectris borealis. Next base: position 53,647,549 of record NC_134351.1, on the reverse strand, counting down.
CTAGTCATGCCTAAGGAGCCGATGATCAGGTTATCTGAAGCAGAAGATTCTGGTGAATCTGTAAGTACCGTGGAAGCTTTCTGTACGCTAAACTGTACCTGTAATTAGCTCCTAGTTTACTAGACTCTTTCCCGTCCCCTCTTTTCCTCTTGATAGGGCACAGTAGGCTATTTTGGGTTTTCTGGCGCTATAATCTTTTGCCTCTAGCTTGTAATGGAATTGAGCCTTTTGACTAAAAGCAGTGATATAAAGCGACGCTCATCCCTGGGTATGTACTTCTGGTGCAAAATGCAGTGTTGTTTTGGAGCGCAGTCTGATGCCTATTGTCATGGTTTAGAGCAAGAGTAGCAGTACTTCTTCTAATACGGAGAAGAGGGCTTGGGGTTTTTGGCAGGTCGGGGTGAGGAAGGGCAAAGCTGGTTGAGAGGTGCTGGATGCTTCGCTTTTGGCTATAAAAGTCAAGTTCAAAGACTCTGTAAACCCACGCAAAAGGCAGCCTAAAGTTTATTTTCCACCAGAATTGCTTACGTTGCCTGAAGACATAATGGGGGCTTTAACCCGGAGACAACCTTAGCTTCTGTGGCTGTTTTGTAGTCCGTTACTGTCTAGCTTGAAAAAAATTGCATAGCTCTTTTTTTTCCCTATGGTGTGCATAATCGGTCTCTGTAGCTTTGCTTGGAAAATGTCAGTTGCAGGCGGACGGACAGTAATTGGAAGCGCAGTGGTTGGATTGCTAGGAATTGGCTGACTGGTTTCTCTGGGTGGTCCTCCGCTCTCATTCCTTCCCTTCCTGCCCTCTCCCCTCTTTGTGCGTGGCTTTTTATCTTATTTATTTATGGTTTTGTACTTCCTTCTCCAGCTTCTCGGGCACTTAATGATTGTTGGCAAGAAGCGTGCTGCTCGCCTGGGCCTGACCAATGGATTCCGGACGGGTGTGGATGAAGGGCCCGAGGGTGGGCAGTCTGTCTGTCACGTACACCTACGTCTTCTGGGTGGCCGTCAGTTGGGCTGGCCGCCTGGCTAAGACTTTTGCGCCACAAGAGTTGCCGCACGTGTACAAATCGCCACTGAATGGATTTCGTCTGTTGCCCGTCAATCTAGCCACTGTTGATGTCTAATTTTTTGTGACGTGTGTCTGTGGAAGGCGATAAAAGCTTTGAGCAGCAGTTGCACAATAAAGATTTAGCATGGGGATATCATCTCTGTCTTGTGCGTCTTACTGAGGGAAATAGTTCTGCAAGTTAAAACGGTGTCTCCCCGGAGTGTAAGTATGTGGAATGTTTCAGTCTGTTAACAGTGTTCTATAGCTAGATGGTGATTTGCCCAGTCATTTGAAGCGTGACGCTGGAACCGCTTGGCAGTCTCCTGCGTCTTGTAGGAAGCAAGCTCTTGGCTTTTTGGAAGTGGTACGCAAATGTACATAAAGCCAGCGTAGGCTGCTGCTAAAACTTTAGAAAATACTGTATGTGACGCTACAGGCGTGCCATACAAGGGTGGCTTCGGCACAGTGCAACGTGTTGGAAGCATCCAACTCCTGTTGGAGCACTTTATCGATGGCTGTGTGATAAGGCCCCGTTGCTATCCCTTTTCTGGTGAGGAGGGATATGGTAGGAGAAAACAATCGGCCTGAATGGCAGCTGCGGTGCTTCCATAGCACAGTGGAATATCTCTTTTGTCAGGTTGGGTCAGCTGTCCCGGCTCTGTCCCCTCCCACCCTCTTGCCCACCCACCCCCAGCTTGCTGGCCTTTGGGGGCGGGGTGGTTGTGGAGAGACAGCCTCCATGCTGTGGGAGCACTGCTCAGCAGCAGCCAAAACATTGGTGCGTTATCAACACCCTTCTAGCTACAACTACAAGGCACAGCGCTATGAGGGCTGCTATGGGGAAAGTTAACTCCATCCCAGCCAGACCCAAACCAAAACTACATCACAGGGAGACGGCAACCTTCATCTTTCTTTAACAGCTATTAAAAAAGGGAGATGGGCATGGGAAAGCAGGGCCATCCTTCGTTGCCCTTGAACACGGTGCTACTGAGGCACCGGAGACGCCCACTGGGAGGCGTCTTCATCTCTTCTATATCCCCAAGCGATCAGGTGAAGTTTGGTGACACGGGCGCGTAAGTAACCCGAGGACTTCACCTTCATTTAATCTTCCCGGGGAGGAGATGGAAATGATTTACCCGAAGTAGATGGAAACTGACATATGATGTTTCCTTGAAACTGCCCTGGTGCAGTGTTTGCTTACTGAATGATTGAGCTAGGTAACATCTATTGTTCTGTCTGTGTAAACTCCCTAAGGTATCTAGAAGGCGTTCCCGCTTCTGGGGGCGGGGGAATTTTGAAGAAGCTGGGTATGGCTTATACGTTCAGAGAGACCGGGTGATTACCGTAGGTTCTAGAAGTCTGTGGCGCCTGGTGGAATTTATGTCTCGCCTCGCAGGCGACGTTGCCGATACTTTGCTCCAAACCAGAGAGAGCACAGGGTTATTAAACAGTGATCCACTGAAGAATCGTAGAATCCTAGAGCAGCCCGGGTGGGAAGGGACCTCGAAAGATCATCGGGCCCAACCTTTTTTTGTGGGAAAGGGAGCCTAGATGAGATTATCTAGCACCCTGTCCGATCGCATCTTGAAAACCTCCAGCGATGGGGACTCCACCACATCCCTGGGGAGGCTGTTCCAGTGGATGATTGTTCTCACTGTAAAAAAAACCCGTCTGTCTTGTATCGAGAGGAAACCTCTCTCCTGGTGCAACTTGTACCCGTTGCCCCTTGTCTCCTCCACGTGGCTCCTTGTGAAGAGAGAGCCTCCGTCCTCTTTGTAGCCACCCTTTAAGTACTGGAACAGTGTGATGAGGTCCCCCCTGAGCCTTCTCTTCTCCAAGGGAGAAAAGGCCCAACTCCTTCAGCCTTTCCTCCTAGGGCAGGTCCTCCAGCCCTTTGATCGTCTTCGTGGCCCTCCTTGGGACCCTCTCCAGCCTGTCTGCGTCTTTTTTTGAATTGTGGGGACCAGAACTGGACACGGTGCTCCAGGTGCGGCCTCTGTGAGAAGAGGCCAGGGTCTGCCCTGTGCCGGACGCAGCTGGTTCCAGCCAGCTAGGCACCGGACTCGCCGCAGGCCAAAGCTGAGCAACTCGGCGAAGCTGGTGGCGCCCCTGTGAAAACATATCTAAGAAAGGGCAAAACGCTGTCCGGGGCAGGTATTTCCCTGCTGCCCGTGGATCCGGCAGCTGGATGTTTCCCGAAGGAACTTTTTCATCCTATTTTCTCCCCCTGTCCTGTTGAGGAGGGGCAGCTGGGTGGGCCCCTGGCAGCCGGCCAAGGTCAACCTAAAGCAAAACAAAGGGCAACAAAGCCTAAAAGGCTGATTCCTCCACGTAGAAGTTGAAGGGGGTTGGCGGTTTAAAGAATGATAGTGACTGGGGTAGGAACAGGACGTTTTGGAGCTAGAAAAGTCGGGAAATATCTGGGGATCCAGTCACTTTGAGGGGGGGAAGTTTCAAGAGAAAAAGCCGCCTTTCTGAGCAATAAGAGGTTCTTGTGAGAAAAAGGATCCAAGGGTGGCGTTGTAGTGGGTGTCTGCTATAGGCCGCCTGACCAGGAAGAACAAGCGGACGAGGCCCTCTACAGACAGATAGGAGCAGCCTCGCGTTCGCAGGCCCTGGTCCCCACGGGGGACTTCAGCCACCCCGATATCTGCTGGAGGGACAACACAGCAGGGCAACCGTGCAAAGCTGACCCAACCACCCGCCCGCATTAGAACCAGTGCCACCAGATAAGCACGTAAGGCATTAGTAATCGGAGATTCCCTACTGAGAGGCACCGAAGCACCCATTTGCCGTCCAGACGATTTCTCTAGAGAAGTCTGCTGCCTCCCAGGAGCTCGCGTTCGTGGCGCCACCGAGAGGCTGCCGAGCCTGGTGAACCCTACAGATTATCATCCGCTCCTACTATTCCGTGTAGGGTCTGACGAGGCAACTTAGAACCCTCCAAAGAGACTATATGGCCCTCGGAGCAATGTTAAAAGGATCAGGAGCACAGGTGGTGGTCTCCTCTATCCTCCCAGTCAGAGGAAGGGGTCCAGGAAGGAGGAGACGAATTGAACAGGTGAACGCCTGGCTGCGTAGCTGGTGCCATACGCAAGGTTTTGGCTTCTATGATCGCGGATCTACCTTTGAGAAGCCGGGTCTGTTGGGAGCCGATGGGATTCACCTGACCAAGCGGGGCAAGAGGGTCTTCGCCAACAAGCTGGCCAGACTTACAAGGAGGGCTTTAAACTAGACTCAGCGGGGGAAGGGGATGGAGTTTTGAGCAACAGAGAAGAGCCGGGGGCTGCTGATGCGTTAGGAACCAACAGGGGAACACCTGAGAAATGCCGCAAAGGAATTGGGGCTCGATCCTCCAAAAAGGTGACGCGGTCGACAGCCCAACTGAAGTGCCTCTATCCCAATGCACGCAGCACGGGTAACAGACAGGAGGAGTTGGAAGCCACCGTGCAGCTGGAAAGCTACGGCCTAATCGCTATCACTGAAACTTGGTGGGATGACTCACGCGACTGGAGCGCTGCAATCGATGGCTATAAGCTGTTCAGAAGGAAGGAGAGGCGGGGGGGTTGCCCGCTATGTAAAAAAAAAAAAAAAGAAAAAAGAAAAAAGGATTGATTGCACAGAGCTGTCTTTGAAAGACAGCGATGAACAGGTTGAGAGCTTACGGGTGAAAATTAGAGGCCAAGCCAACAAAGGAAACCTCGTGGTTGGTGTCTGCTCTAGGCCGCCCGATCAAGGGGAGGATGTTGACGAAGCGTTCTTACTTCAACTACCAGAAGCATCGCACTCGCAGGCGAAGAGTAAAGTCAAGACCCTGAATTTTAGGAGAGCGAACTTTCGGGTGTTTAAAGAACTAGTGGATGGGACCCCCTGGGAAACTGCCCTCGGGGATAAAGGAGCAGAAGGGAGCTGGCAGCTCTTTAAGGACGTTTTTCTTAGAGCACAAGAGCTCCCGATTCCCACGCGTAAGAAATCAGGCAAGGAAGGCAGGAGACCAGCATGGCTGAGCAAGGACCTTCTGGTCGAGCTGAAGCGCAAGAAGGAAATGCATAGGCAGCGGAAGCGGGGACACGCATCCTGGGAAGAATATAGGGATGCTGCCCGGGTGTGTAGGGATGGGATCAGGAAAGCTAAGGCACAGCTGGAGCTGAATTTGGCAAGGGATGTGAAGAATCACGAGAAGGGCTTCTACAGGTGCGTTGGTCAGAAAAGGAAGACTAAAGAAAACGTACACACCACCCCCCCACCCCCCCCCCCCCCCGATAAATAAGACAGGAGATCTAGTGACAACCGACACGGAGAAGGCTGATGAAGCATGGGCTGGATGAGCAGACAGTGGGGTGGGTTGAAAACTGGCTGAACAGCTGGGCCCAGAGGGTGGTGATCAGTGGCGTGAAGCCTAGCTGGAGGCCAGTAACTAGCGGTGCACCCCGGGGGTCAATACTGGGTCCGATCCTGTTCAACGTCCTAATTAATGATCTGGATGACGGGTAGACAGACTGCACCCTCAGCGAGTTTGCTGATGATACAAAACTGGGAGGAGCGGCTGATACACCAGAGGGTCGTGCTGCCATCCGGAGGGACCCCGACAGGCTGGAGAAACGGGCGGGCAGGAGCCTCGTGCGGTTCGACAAGGGGAAGCGCAAAGTCCTGCACCTGGGGAGGAACAACCCCATGCACCAGCGTATGCTGGAGGCCGACCGGCTGGAAAGCAGCTTTGCAGAAAAGGACGTGGGGGGCTCCTGGCGGACACCAAGTTGAACGTGAGCCGACAATGTGCCCTTGCCGCAAAGGCGGCTGAGGATATCCTTAGCCCGATATAGAGGAAAGCAGGGTTTATATATGTTACAATACAGTTGCGTAGACCACTCCAATTGCTCACTATCCCCGGGGGTGCAGGGCACCACAGACCACCCTTGGGCAGCTTTGGGGGCACTGCCTATTTTTCTAAAAGCCTCCTACCCAGCTTAGCGCAAATCCTATCTTGATCTGCCCTCCAGCCCTCAAGCCACCAGTGCTGAACACACGCTTTGTATTTTATTTTCTCCCAGGAGGCGTGCAGCTCAGAAACGTCTGCAATTGAAGTGGGGCTTTCAGGGAACAATTTCGAGCAACTTCTGTTGGTTCTGCGAAATGTTCTGAAAAGTTAAGGCCTGCCCTGCCCTGGCAAAAGCAGTCATTTGACTGGAGGGAGCAGCACCAAAAAGGCACCAGCACGTTTGGGGTGGACTTGATGCGGTAATAAATAACAATAAATAGTACTTCTAGCTACAACAGCCTCTTCTGAGACCTCGTTGCCCGCCCACAGGGTCGCAGCACTACACGGCACAGATCCCTCCGCGGACTCGCCCAACGTCTTCTCCCTCCACCCCCAGGTCGGATCCCTCCGCGCCCCGAGGGCACGCAAACTCCCTGAGCCCCGGTAAGCGCCAGGCCGACGAGGGCGGGCCCGCCGAGGGGGCGGGGACAAGCGAAAACGACAGGCGAGACAGCCAATCGAGACGCGGGATCGGCCGGCGGCGATCTGGCGGCCCAATGGGCGCCGCGGAGGGCCTGGCCGAGTGGAGGAAGCGCGGGGGCGACGACGGGCGTTGTCGTGGCTGACGAGATTATTGGGGCGCGGGCCGCCCGGCCCGGCGGCGCCGCTACTGTCTTCGGAAAGATCATCGGCAAGGCGCTTCCCCGCCAACGTCATCTACGAGGACGAGGAGGTAGCCGCGGCTTTGCTCTGTGCGCGGTTCCTCTTCCCTTCCCCCCCTCCCCCTCCCCCCGCGCTCGCAGGCACCCTGAGCCGAGGACCCGTTGCGCGGTGCCCGGGAGCGCGGCAGGGCGGGTGGCGGCGTTGCTGCGGGTGGGTGGAGGGACGGGGGACGGACGGGGCCTCTCTGGGTTGTGGCGCTCTCTACTGCACCATCCCTAAAACATCGCGCTTCTTCGGTGCCCCCCCCGGCTGCCGCGGCGCGTACTGGGTTGCTGGTGCTGTCCGGCTCGCCTCGGTTCGCAGCCCCACCGTGTCGTGTGCGCGCGCGCGCGCGCGTGCGTAGAGGAGGGCCTCTGACGGCAACGCACTTGGTGGCAGCCGCAGACGTTTGCCGCGTGATATCCCTTTGGCGCTGCAAGTCGTGCAAAGTTTGCTGCCGAGGGATGGGAGTGGTCCTACCTCGTGTAGGATGACAGTCTTGAAACCTTAGATTGAGCACACGCAGTCAGTCTCCTCGGGGATTCCAGGTGGGGGGGGGTGTACGTATGTAAACAGTGAAGGTCTGAGTAGTGACCGTAACGAGTTAGTTCTGCATAGGAGAAATGCAGGTCTTGATGTGCCTCGTAATAGCATTATAGAGATTTCACAGCTCTGCTGTGCTAGGCTTTGGTTCTGAGCCCCCAAACTGGATTATCAAAGCAAAGAGTTACAGCTTTTCTTATTTTTCTTAAAAAAAAAAAAAAAAAATCTAGAAACCGGTCATCCTGCAGGCTGCAAAAGCTTCCCAGACCTTGTTTCTGTGGTGAAGTGGGACCGTGGTAACAGCATGCTTGCAAGGTTCACGGATGCTGGTGCACCACAACGTGCTAGGAACTGGAGTGAGCTGCTTAGACTGTGGGGAAAAAATGCAGCCGTTACCTACACGATGTTAACTTTACGTTAGTATCCCGTATAATGTTTTTATTAAAACGCTGAAGATTAACAGTTAGGGACGTCTTCTGCTTTTGAAGGTAGGGTTTATGTGCAACATAGAAGACAGACTCGTACTATGCACTTGCAGGCTTCCTGTGATTACGCTTCTGTTCGATACTTGAGCTCCCTGTGCCATGGAAAACGAATGGCCGCTGATCTTCCACTTCACTAAATTCTTTGCTGATTCAGTTAAGCCATTTGTCTCCTGCCTCTGTGTGGACCACGTCGAATAGAAAAACTGCTTGGGAAATGATCGACCCAAATTAAAACATACCGGAGGTCGCTAATCTGAAGTACTGGCCCGTCTCCTTGCCCCCATCATCTTGCATGCTGAATCCCACTTCTGGAGGGGGCTCTGTAAATATGTTGTATTTTGTGTATAGAAAGTATTGATATCACGTAAGAAAAATCAACGTTTCGGCTTGTGTTTGGGGTATCTGGTAATCTGCTTCTGTACGAGTTCAGTGGGGCATATTGATTTGCTTAAGCTATCGCCTTTCTCTGAAGCCAATTACGTTTTAACTGTTTACTCTTCCTCCAGTGCCTTGCGTTCCATGATCTTTCACCCCAAGCTCCGACGCTTTTCCTAGTCATGCCTAAGGAGCCGATGATCAGGTTATCTGAAGCAGAAGATTCTGGTGAATCTGTAAGTACCGTGGAAGCTTTCTGTACGCTAAACTGTACCTGTAATTAGCTCCTAGTTTACTAGACTCTTTCCCGTCCCCTCTTTTCCTCTTGATAGGGCACAGTAGGCTATTTTGGGTTTTCTGGCGCTATAATCTTTTGCCTCTAGCTTGTAATGGAATTGAGCCTTTTGACTAAAAGCAGTGATATAAAGCGACGCTCATCCCTGGGTATGTACTTCTGGTGCAAAATGCAGTGTTGTTTTGGAGCGCAGTCTGATGCCTATTGTCATGGTTTAGAGCAAGAGTAGCAGTACTTCTTCTAATACGGAGAAGAGGGCTTGGGGTTTTTGGCAGGTCGGGGTGAGGAAGGGCAAAGCTGGTTGAGAGGTGCTGGATGCTTCGCTTTTGGCTATAAAAGTCAAGTTCAAAGACTCTGTAAACCCACGCAAAAGGCAGCCTAAAGTTTATTTTCCACCAGAATTGCTTACGTTGCCTGAAGACATAATGGGGGCTTTAACCCGGAGACAACCTTAGCTTCTGTGGCTGTTTTGTAGTCCGTTACTGTCTAGCTTGAAAAAAATTGCATAGCTCTTTTTTTTCCCTATGGTGTGCATAATCGGTCTCTGTAGCTTTGCTTGGAAAATGTCAGTTGCAGGCGGACGGACAGTAATTGGAAGCGCAGTGGTTGGATTGCTAGGAATTGGCTGACTGGTTTCTCTGGGTGGTCCTCCGCTCTCATTCCTTCCCTTCCTGCCCTCTCCCCTCTTTGTGCGTGGCTTTTTATCTTATTTATTTATGGTTTTGTACTTCCTTCTCCAGCTTCTCGGGCACTTAATGATTGTTGGCAAGAAGCGTGCTGCTCGCCTGGGCCTGACCAATGGATTCCGGACGGGTGTGGATGAAGGGCCCGAGGGTGGGCAGTCTGTCTGTCACGTACACCTACGTCTTCTGGGTGGCCGTCAGTTGGGCTGGCCGCCTGGCTAAGACTTTTGCGCCACAAGAGTTGCCGCACGTGTACAAATCGCCACTGAATGGATTTCGTCTGTTGCCCGTCAATCTAGCCACTGTTGATGTCTAATTTTTTGTGACGTGTGTCTGTGGAAGGCGATAAAAGCTTTGAGCAGCAGTTGCACAATAAAGATTTAGCATGGGGATATCATCTCTGTCTTGTGCGTCTTACTGAGGGAAATAGTTCTGCAAGTTAAAACGGTGTCTCCCCGGAGTGTAAGTATGTGGAATGTTTCAGTCTGTTAACAGTGTTCTATAGCTAGATGGTGATTTGCCCAGTCATTTGAAGCGTGACGCTGGAACCGCTTGGCAGTCTCCTGCGTCTTGTAGGAAGCAAGCTCTTGGCTTTTTGGAAGTGGTACGCAAATGTACATAAAGCCAGCGTAGGCTGCTGCTAAAACTTTAGAAAATACTGTATGTGACGCTACAGGCGTGCCATACAAGGGTGGCTTCGGCACAGTGCAACGTGTTGGAAGCATCCAACTCCTGTTGGAGCACTTTATCGATGGCTGTGTGATAAGGCCCCGTTGCTATCCCTTTTCTGGTGAGGAGGGATATGGTAGGAGAAAACAATCGGCCTGAATGGCAGCTGCGGTGCTTCCATAGCACAGTGGAATATCTCTTTTGTCAGGTTGGGTCAGCTGTCCCGGCTCTGTCCCCTCCCACCCTCTTGCCCACCCACCCCCAGCTTGCTGGCCTTTGGGGGCGGGGTGGTTGTGGAGAGACAGCCTCCATGCTGTGGGAGCACTGCTCAGCAGCAGCCAAAACATTGGTGCGTTATCAACACCCTTCTAGCTACAACTACAAGGCACAGCGCTATGAGGGCTGCTATGGGGAAAGTTAACTCCATCCCAGCCAGACCCAAACCAAAACTACATCACAGGGAGACGGCAACCTTCATCTTTCTTTAACAGCTATTAAAAAAGGGAGATGGGCATGGGAAAGCAGGGCCATCCTTCGTTGCCCTTGAACACGGTGCTACTGAGGCACCGGAGACGCCCACTGGGAGGCGTCTTCATCTCTTCTATATCCCCAAGCGATCAGGTGAAGTTTGGTGACACGGGCGCGTAAGTAACCCGAGGACTTCACCTTCATTTAATCTTCCCGGGGAGGAGATGGAAATGATTTACCCGAAGTAGATGGAAACTGACATATGATGTTTCCTTGAAACTGCCCTGGTGCAGTGTTTGCTTACTGAATGATTGAGCTAGGTAACATCTATTGTTCTGTCTGTGTAAACTCCCTAAGGTATCTAGAAGGCGTTCCCGCTTCTGGGGGCGGGGGAATTTTGAAGAAGCTGGGTATGGCTTATACGTTCAGAGAGACCGGGTGATTACCGTAGGTTCTAGAAGTCTGTGGCGCCTGGTGGAATTTATGTCTCGCCTCGCAGGCGACGTTGCCGATACTTTGCTCCAAACCAGAGAGAGCACAGGGTTATTAAACAGTGATCCACTGAAGAATCGTAGAATCCTAGAGCAGCCCGGGTGGGAAGGGACCTCGAAAGATCATCGGGCCCAACCTTTTTTTGTGGGAAAGGGAGCCTAGATGAGATTATCTAGCACCCTGTCCGATCGCATCTTGAAAACCTCCAGCGATGGGGACTCCACCACATCCCTGGGGAGGCTGTTCCAGTGGATGATTGTTCTCACTGTAAAAAAAACCCGTCTGTCTTGTATCGAGAGGAAACCTCTCTCCTGGTGCAACTTGTACCCGTTGCCCCTTGTCTCCTCCACGTGGCTCCTTGTGAAGAGAGAGCCTCCGTCCTCTTTGTAGCCACCCTTTAAGTACTGGAACAGTGTGATGAGGTCCCCCCTGAGCCTTCTCTTCTCCAAGGGAGAAAAGGCCCAACTCCTTCAGCCTTTCCTCCTAGGGCAGGTCCTCCAGCCCTTTGATCGTCTTCGTGGCCCTCCTTGGGACCCTCTCCAGCCTGTCTGCGTCTTTTTTTGAATTGTGGGGACCAGAACTGGACACGGTGCTCCAGGTGCGGCCTCTGTGAGAAGAGGCCAGGGTCTGCCCTGTGCCGGACGCAGCTGGTTCCAGCCAGCTAGGCACCGGACTCACCGCAGGCCAAAGCTGAGCAACTCGGCGAAGCTGGTGGTGCCCCTGTGAAAACATATCTAAGAAAGGGCAAAACGCTGTCCGGGGCAGGTATTTCCCTGCTGCCCGTGGATCCGGCAGCTGGATGTTTCCCGAAGGAACTTTTTCATCCTATTTTCTCCCCCTGTCCTGTTGAGGAGGGGCAGCTGGGTGGGCCCCTGGCAGCCGGCCAAGGTCAACCTAAAGCAAAACAAAGGGCAACAAAGCCTAAAAGGCTGATTCCTCCACGTAGAAGTTGAAGGGGGTTGGCGGTTTAAAGAATGATAGTGACTGGGGTAGGAACAGGACGTTTTGGAGCTAGAAAAGTCGGGAAATATCTGGGGATCCAGTCACTTTGAGGGGGGGAAGTTTCAAGAGAAAAAGCCGCCTTTCTGAGCAATAAGAGGTTCTTGTGAGAAAAAGGATCCAAGGGTGGCGTTGTAGTGGGTGTCTGCTATAGGCCGCCTGACCAGGAAGAACAAGCGGACGAGGCCCTCTACAGACAGATAGGAGCAGCCTCGCGTTCGCAGGCCCTGGTCCCCACGGGGGACTTCAGCCACCCCGATATCTGCTGGAGGGACAACACAGCAGGGCAACCGTGCAAAGCTGACCCAACCACCCGCCCGCATTAGAACCAGTGCCACCAGATAAGCACGTAAGGCATTAGTAATCGGAGATTCCCTACTGAGAGGCACCGAAGCACCCATTTGCCGTCCAGACGATTTCTCTACAGAAGTCTGCTGCCTCCCAGGAGCTCGCGTTCGTGGCGCCACCGAGAGGCTGCCGAGCCTGGTGAACCCTACAGATTATCATCCGCTCCTACTATTCCGTGTAGGGTCTGACGAGGCAACTTAGAACCCTCCAAAGAGACTATATGGCCCTCGGAGCAATGTTAAAAGGATCAGGAGCACAGGTGGTGGTCTCCTCTATCCTCCCAGTCAGAGGAAGGGGTCCAGGAAGGAGGAGACGAATTGAACAGGTGAACGCCTGGCTGCGTAGCTGGTGCCATACGCAAGGTTTTGGCTTCTATGATCGCGGATCTACCTTTGAGAAGCCGGGTCTGTTGGGAGCCGATGGGATTCACCTGACCAAGCGGGGCAAGAGGGTCTTCGCCAACAAGCTGGCCAGACTTACAAGGAGGGCTTTAAACTAGACTCAGCGGGGGAAGGGGATGGAGTTTTGAGCAACAGAGAAGAGCCGGGGGCTGCTGATGCGTTAGGAACCAACAGGGGAACACCTGAGAAATGCCGCAAAGGAATTGGGGCTCGATCCTCCAAAAAGGTGACGCGGTCGACAGCCCAACTGAAGTGCCTCTATCCCAATGCACGCAGCACGGGTAACAGACAGGAGGAGTTGGAAGCCACCGTGCAGCTGGAAAGCTACGGCCTAATCGCTATCACTGAAACTTGGTGGGATGACTCACGCGACTGGAGCGCTGCAATCGATGGCTATAAGCTGTTCAGAAGGAAGGAGAGGCGGGGGGGTTGCCCGCTATGTAAAAAAAAAAAAAAAGAAAAAAGAAAAAAGGATTGATTGCACAGAGCTGTCTTTGAAAGACAGCGATGAACAGGTTGAGAGCTTACGGGTGAAAATTAGAGGCCAAGCCAACAAAGGAAACCTCGTGGTTGGTGTCTGCTCTAGGCCGCCCGATCAAGGGGAGGATGTTGACGAAGCGTTCTTACTTCAACTACCAGAAGCATCGCACTCGCAGGCGAAGAGTAAAGTCAAGACCCTGAATTTTAGGAGAGCGAACTTTCGGGTGTTTAAAGAACTAGTGGATGGGACCCCCTGGGAAACTGCCCTCGGGGATAAAGGAGCAGAAGGGAGCTGGCAGCTCTTTAAGGACGTTTTTCTTAGAGCACAAGAGCTCCCGATTCCCACGCGTAAGAAATCAGGCAAGGAAGGCAGGAGACCAGCATGGCTGAGCAAGGACCTTCTGGTCGAGCTGAAGCGCAAGAAGGAAATGCATAGGCAGCGGAAGCGGGGACACGCATCCTGGGAAGAATATAGGGATGCTGCCCGGGTGTGTAGGGATGGGATCAGGA